>NC_085023.1:20786069-20832318 GCF_963692335.1 Osmerus eperlanus
GGAATAAAAACATGAAGAGAACGACAACTGTGACAATCAAAGATCGCATGAGAACAAAGGGTCTCGATTTGAACAGTTAGGGTGTCAAAGTCACGCAAAGTGCTCTGTGTGAAAACAACACCCTACAATTAGTCTATATTCTGTTGATCAAAGGTTTCATAGTCAACAAGAGCTCATGAAATAACAAAGAACAACCGATAATCAAACGACAATCAAATTCGACAAACTGTAGAAGGTCTGTCACTCATCTGAAGACGTCCTCGACATGTCGCTCCAAACAGCAGTGGCCAGTGCACTTTTCAGAGACACAGACCCGAGTTAGAGTGGCACACTTTTGTTTTGATGCTTCTGTTGTACCAAGGCTATATCCTTTCATAATGACACATTGACTGGGAAGAACTTCATCCACCTGCTTTTGCTATCTCCTCTGTGTGTGACAAGGCGGCTCTTTGTTTCCTTGAGAGGAAAGAGGAGGCTTTGAACTGCAGAGAGACTGCATGGGGGAAGCCGTTCCAAGCGTAAATGTAAATTATTGTTACTTACACATTTAACCTGACACCTACAATCCACCCCATTCAGAGAGGCTTTTAGTTGCTCGGCGAAGGAATTCTGACATCATGTTGCCCTCTTTTGGCCGGTATGTGCAACTGCATCTCTCCTCAGGAGGGGAAAGTCACCATCTACCCTTGACACAAAAAATACCAGAGGTGAGTAAGATACAGCTGACTGGCAAGTAAAAACACAGGATGTTCAAATGAAGGCACAAGGAGTGTTGCACGAAATACAGGAAAAAAAACTATAAGAAAAACCAGCTTTGTTTCTATTTTTTTCCTTTGAGAACAATACTGTGTTTTCCTTCCTTAAGGACCCATCTCCAAGCAGCCCGTCTTACACAACCATCCATGGTCCTATTCAACCCCTTTCTCATTCTCATTCTGCAGCCCTTCAACTTCTTCAATTCCTGCAAAAATGTCAAAGCAAATGATAGATCTGTCTGTGAACTCCTTCTACAGCACACACCTAGACCTCTCTGAGGAAGAGAGAACAGCTTAAGCTGTCTGGTGTATGTTTCCCTGTAGCGTGGTGCGGCATTTAAGATACGACCGACATTTAAGGAGTCCATTTTACATACTAACCCTGTGAACTACAGGAGGGTATTTGAAATGGGCTATCTTCAAAAGTCCTTTACACTAGATGTACTACAAGACAATCAATAAGGCCCTGTCAAGATATGATATTACACCTGATTATTATAATTACTTTGCGTAATTAATTTTGTCTTAATATGAAGGCTTATATAAATGTGCAATTCAACCCCACTGAGGGAAGAGAAAATAAGATAATCACAAATGCATCTCTTATGAAAATCAATTGCAGAATGGATATTCCAATAATGCAAAACCACTGCCCCTTAGTTTTCTCATGCATATCAACCAATCATGTTCTCCATTCATCTGGAAATAAATAAATAAATAATCATATTTCACACTGCCCCCCTTTCTGACGCGAAAACAATATGGATTTGCGTGGCCTCACAAACAATTTTAATAAAAACTATCGATTAGCAATTGAGCTGCTAGCCTGTGGGTACAGTGCACCCCCCCCCCCCCCCCCCCCCCCCAGTGAGTCTAGATCATTATGGCCTCAACGGCTGGCTTCATTGGCATAGCTTTGGTCAATAATAGCCTGGCCAGATCCAGACTTTTATACAGCAATATCACTACTTTAGTACTTCTCACAGGTTCAATCAAAACTATTTCTAGATCTGCTAAATGAGTCAAAAGTCAATATAGGTCAATTAAATCCAATGCAAGAGCTTTCCAAAAGGTAACTTTAGCAATAAATATGGACACCCTAATTTATGCGTAACACCGAAGAGCAGGCTATCCCAAACCACAACAACATTACATGTAGAGAGGATGCAATTACGAGTTCACTAAAGACAAAACTACACAGAAACATGATGCTTTCTCAATCTTGACGAAATTGTCAACTAAACCAGATTGTCAACTAAACTGAAAAACAACCTTCGTGCCTTTCAACCCTGCATCCCTCCCTCTCGCTCGTTCTCTCTCTTTTAAACAGACATCCAAAACAGACAAACACACAGTAACCCTCTCAGACTCCTGCTTCTGAGACTGTATCAAAGCCAAACAAGGCAAAACAGTTTTAATTACCAGGCAGGTACTGTCCTTATGCTTACAATTTAATTTTTTTCCTGCAAAACGGTAATGATATTCAAACTGCCTGCCGGCTGGTGACTCCATCTTTGCTATTCTCCAAGCTTTTCTTTCTTTCCACAAAAATGTGAATGCCTTATTTTATGGGCTTATTTATCCTCCAGTCACTTTGGTAAATCTTTATTCTGATGAACATTTACTTTAAATGTGAGTGTCCCCAGACACACAGCAATAAAGGTTTGTGGAGAGATCAATGTCTGTACAACCGAGACCAGCTTCAGTAATAAAAAAACAAATGAAATTGTGCATTAAAGTGAACCTTGTTTTGTTCCACCCAAGTTGAAGGTTAGTCTATTCCTTTATAACCGCCTAGAAGAGAATCCTCATATTTCACACAGACCCAGAATTAATGACCACTTGAAAACAAGTAACACCCACCATGGTAAAGAAATCACAATTTACAGACCAATAACGTCCATTTTGATGAGTCAATGTAAGTTGACTTTGACAAAGCAGCACTGTTGCCATAAAACAAGGCATTGAAGGACATAACTATTTAAATGCACTCATAGTATGAGGAACGGAGCAAATACTTTGACTAATTCCTTCCACGTTCGTTTATATGTTTATGTACTTTAAGAATGAATAAAACATAACTGTGACACCACAGTAATGGCATCAAGTGGACTTATCCGTATTCACCCCCCCATGTCTGCCTCATCAACTTAATTAATAGATCATTAATAAATGGATATTACATCACTCATTATTGTATATCAGGGGAACACTGCAAAATTACATAGACATACCGTGTATAAAAGAAGAACTGCTGACATCTGAAAAATTGTTTTACAAAACAAAACTCAATTAAAGATTTTTGAAGGAATGTGCAAAGTAATGTGCGTGGAAATGTGTGACAAGATTCCTTTTAGAGCACTTGGATTCATTCCCTGCCCTCTGCTACTTAAGACTGCAGATAGAAAACCAGACTGTTCAGAACTCCATATCCCCAGTACCATGTCACCACCCCCCCCCCCCCACACACACACACACACACACACACACACACCCACACCCACACACCCACCCACACACACCCATTCAGTCACTCCCAAAAACAACCTTGCCTCCCAGGCCCACAAGACATCCACAAGGGAAAAATGTTTACACCAAAACTGCACCAGTCTCTCCCATTTTACATTTAGTCATTTAGCAGACGCTCTTATCCAGAGCGACTTACAGTAAGTACAGGGACATTCCCATGAGGCAAGTAGGGTAAAGTGCCTTGCCCAAGGACACAACGCCTTTTGCACGGCCGGGATTCGAACCGGCAACCATCTGATTGGTAGCCCGATTCCTTAAACGCTCAGACATCTGACCCCAGGATGAGGACCATCACCTTCTAATCTGATCCGTTCATGCCACTGATCTGTCAGTCCTTAGCTCATACGACAACCTCCATTCTACACCTCAGCATCCAACAAACAGAAACTGTATCAACGATAGGGCAAATGGTAAATGGACTGCATTTTATATAGCGCTTTTCTACCTTAGCGGCACTCAAAGCGCTTTACAATGTTTGCCTCTCATTCACCCATTCATACTCTCACTCACACATACCGACGGCAGCGAGCTACCATGCAAGGCGCCGGCCTGCCCATCGGGAGCAACTTGGGGTTCAGAGTCTTGCTCAAGGATACTTCGGCACATGGCCTGGGAGGAGTCGGGGGTCGAACCACCAACCTTGCGATTAACAGACAACCCTCTCTACCCCCTGAGCCACAGCCGCCCCTAAATTAGTGTTGACACACACACAGAATTTTTTTGGGTGGCTTTAAACAGATCTTTAACACGTTTCCCTAAAATAAGAAGGTGCCATGTTGAAAGAGGTGGCAAATCTACTTCCTGTAGCATCATATGAACTTCTCACTGTTCTCACAAGCTCTGGTCCCATGCACACATCTCACAAAGACCTTTAACCAGTTTTATCACAGCTTACGTAATTAACTGGAACCTGTGTGTGTGTCTTGTGTTGAGGTGTTAGACAATTATATGCATGCAACTTTATTATGACAATGCTTAATGTTAATAAGCTAATACAGGCCTAATAATAAAATACTATATGTGAGGAAAAAGTAAAGTGGCATCAAATCATCATCTAAACATAAAGGAAATCCTCCTGCATCCACACCAGAACAGAATCAAAACGCAATATTCTCTTTCTTCTCTTCCCGGTCTAAAAATCCATCACAAAATTAGTCATTCAAATACATGCCAAAAAAAAACACACAACCACAACACCTCTGCTCATGTCTCACTTCAGAGAGCGAGACGGAGAGAGACAGAGCAAGAGAGGAAAAGAGAGAGGGAGAGAGAAAGAGAGTCAGAGAGAGATGACAGGTATAAGACCCACACAGTGTAGTTCCAGCCAATTGCGTTCCAGAGAAGTGACCATGGGCCAGAGATAAACAAAGCACGATACATCATCCCTCTGGAAGACAGAGCCGTCTGCCAGAGGCTGCAGAGAAGAGAAAACCCAGACAGAGACAGACAACACTGCCTCTGCTCTGGCTCCTGCTACACTCTGCTCACCGAATGGATCAAGCCTTTTTCATTCAGATTGCCATCTGTGTTGCATTCATTAATCTTTACGCGAGTCTGGTCTTACATGTGACACGGAGAAAGAGAAAGAAAGAGGAGGAAGAGAGAACGCCGGAGCCAATGTATGCTTTCAAAGGCTCAAATTACCTCGAAATGTTCCCCGCACAAATTGTTTCCCCTGTCCACGCACACACACTCACACACAAGGAGACATTCAACACTTACCTGTTTTGCTGGAACATTGTCAGACAGCAATTTGAGCATTGTGTCCACCACAACACAAACTCACATATTTCTCCATGCACAGCGCATGCCTGCTTCTCCCTTGTTTGGAAAAAAAAGCCTCAGCCCTGTCGGATTCCCTGTGCATCTGCCTGATTTTACAGCTTGGAAGCAGGTGAATGACAAAAACATCAGCCTCTTCAATGCAAGCATGCAGGGCTTGACGCCTCCTCTGAGGAATCACAATCTTACAGGAAGCACAGTGATCCAAGCAGAATCGAAACACTTAAGCTACTGCTGGAATCCTGCACATGGGAGGCTTTTGTCATAATCATGATTTGACTTGATTTGAATGCTGCAGAGAACATACCGTATTTGCATCATATGATGAATGAATTATTATGATGCAGGGTGCCTTGTGGGAGGATGGGGTTTAGATAACAAACCAAGACTGGGCCTGGTGCTACTGGGCAGAATTTGAAATCTTAGGAGATATCAAATATGTCTTTGAAGGAGAATCTGCATTTCCGAGAGCAATACAGGTGCAATACAGCCTTCACAAATAACAGAACTTTAGTATGTGAGATGGTATGACTTTATACCACACAGGATACCTGTGAGACCCTGATAAGGGGTGCAGAAAAAAAGTTTAGAAAAAAAGTTTAGACATTCTCCAAAAATATTTAACAAAAAGGTTTCGATTTCTTTTTTTGGAAAGGTTAAAAACTTAATAAAAAAAATAAAACTAGAAACTTATTTGTGTTGTGGTTTTTTTTATGTCACAGTTCAAAAGTTTGAAAAAAAAGTTTGAAAAAAAAGTTTTGTAAAAAAAAGTTTTGAAAGGTTGAAAAAATATTTTGAAAAAAAAAAGTTGGTATCATTAATGAGTAGGTTACTTGATGAGGACTACCATAGTGAAGAGTCCTAGCTAGTAGAGCTAATCTAGTTAGTCTACGCTAAATAACTTCTGCCTTTACCTGGTACGCTTGCTCAAACACTAGCTAGTCTAGTAGTATAACTGTGCCACAACTGAGCTAGGTTGAATTGAATGTCTTACATATGTTCATAGATTACGATTAAAAACACAGAACTGGAACCTTGTTTGACCAAAATGGAAAGTCTTCTTGAGAAAGACAGCCCGTTGTTATTGCCTCTCAACAAGGAGAAGACGGCATATGATGGATTTATCACTGTGCAGGTACCGAGCAAGGAAACTATGCAGATGGCTACAACATAGCTCTGATACAGCATTTGAGAAAAACGATGTAAACGATACTGTATGTACGTGGCTGGCTAATTAGCTGCGGTGTTCGAAGATTGTCTAGTTGTCGAAACAGGCTAACGTTGTCTGTAGTTTGGTAGCTAGTGCTAGTTAGCATAACTGACTGTCTACTGTTACTAGCTATTAGCTTGCTAGACTACTCAACACAGCTAGCTAGCTAACCTTTATCGCTAAACTAGCTGGTACAAGTGGCTAGCTATTCGAGATGTGTTGGATTGCTACAGTATGTCAGTTGCTATCTCGCCAAAACTTCTGAGATTATTTTGTCCTAATGACCACACGTGAACTGCCCATTTAAATTAGCTAACAAACTTCCTTTCTCGTTTCAGGGAAGAGACTTTAGAATACGAATACTTCTTCCATCAAATCAACAACTTAAATGTGCCAAGTACGGTTCACTTTTCTTATTAAAAAACAACTTGAGAAAGACTTGACAATCACGTGTCAGTGGAGATGCAGAATCGATTTGATCTGTCTGACAGACTTGCTCATTGACTACCTTTATGTGAACGTTACAAGTTTATCAGAATTATATTTTTTATATTGCATACTTCTGTATTGCAGACTTCACTGCTCCTGGCAGTTGAAACAGCTTCTACATGGATATCGACACATCGTGAAGCAGGCAAGTCTACAACAACACAGCATTTAATATCTACTAGAAAAGGGGATGAGATTAGCCAATTTAGTTAGATATGCATTAGTCAATGTCTTGCTTAATTACTGCTTGGAAAACAACCACATCGCACTGCTTGGTTAACATTGACTTGGAAATCCACATATTTGGTTGTAAGGACCCTGTTGGGTCATTGTGATTAGATTCGCAATTCCCCCTAGGGTGCAAAATACATTATTTTTTTCACCCTTAATAAAAAATGAATTATTGAAGCTAGCGACAAGGCACATTCATCAAAACATGTTTTGTTTAATTTGAAAGGCTTCTTTGAGATAAAGAAACACCATGCATATTGATTTTGACAAATGTTTGTTGTATTCTGTTCTTAAACTGGGTGTTTCAGAGGCTACACCGATCTGCTGATTTAGTCAGCTTCATATTGGAACTGAAGACCGTTTTGGTAAGGCCAATAGAACAGCTTGCTGCTATGTCAGGTGGCTGAGCGGTTAGGGAGTCGGGCTAGTAATCTGAAGGTTACCGGTTCGATTCTGGCTGTGCAAAATGACGTTGTGTCCTTGGGCAAGGCACTTCACCCTACTTGCCTCGGGGGAATGTCCCTGTACTTACTGTAAGTCGCTCTGGATAAGAGCGTCTGCTAAATGACTAAATGTTAATGTCATTCACACATAATGCATTTCATGTGATGAGTTTTTAACAGCCTTGTTTGACAATGTAATTATTCGATTTGTTACATTTGGTGCTGAGAGAATGTGAAACCCTTTGACCAAATCCTGGAGTTCTGTTTTGTTATTAGGAGGTGGCGCTGAAGAACCATGTGGAATATTGCTCTATCCCCCCTCCACAATACTACTCTCAACTCATCTCAGAGATAGAGGCCCTGGGCTGGGACAAGTATGTTGTTTCACTGCAGTAGAAGGAACTCCTCGCTGTTAAACTTTTTCCGTGACTCATGTCAAACAGTCTGTCTTAGTAGGTCACTGAGTTTAAGTTTTCACTTTAAGAATAAACCAAAATACTGTGTTCTGTGGGGGACAGACAAAATATACTTTTTTTATGAAAAAAAAAAACTTGTATCGGGTGTGAAACTAGATGCATCATCTGTCATTTCTGACAAAACTGTCCCATTATTTTGTCACGGATTCCCCCCAAAAATAATTTTGTAGAGGCCCAAATGTCATTTTTGTACATAAAATCAGTCATCCAGTGCTTTGGTATTGATAGTGGGCACCATGCAAGAAGTCTCTCGCAGATAATGTGTCCTTCAAGTTCATCTTTACACATCACAGTTAACTGAGTATCTCTCCACCCACCAACACAGTCCTCAGTATACTATACTGCTCTCTGTATGCTATAAGGTGCTCCTCACAGTTGACAATAACTCACAGGACTTGACAATAATGGCAAAACATGGTTTGTGTTCCTCTAGGCTTCTGTCCATCGACACAGAGTTCTGTACGTTAAAACTTAGAGCAGAGGACTCGTCTGGGCGACTGCATGACGTCACAGTTAAACTGAAGCCCAAGGTAAGGGAATGTGCAGCAATGCAGTAGCTACTGTGCAAAATCTGTAACATTTTCTTTTTTTTTTGTAAAGCAAAGCCTTCTGGTTTTCAGCATCCTGCAGAGGCTCCAGAGTGCTATGCTGACCTACCGTTACCACTGACCATCACCTGGACACCACAGGTGCACACAACTACAGTCACTGGTTCAGGACATACAGTACTCACCTTGAAGCAAGTTTCAGTCTCCCATTGACATACTCTGTGTGAATGTGTTTGGAGCCTGCTTTATCTATCCTGTAACCTTGTATCCCGTGATCGTAAGGCCTTGGCTTTCAGATATATAACTTAAAGTACAGCGAGGTTTACGATTACTATTTACCCCCCGCCCATTATCCTTCCAAAATTGTCGTCTTAACCCTTGAAGTCCCTCATTAGATATCCAGTCAGTCACCCAATCCAAATTAAACTGACCTTTTTTTCTTTTTTTTTTGCTTCTCTCTCAGAGTACTCTTGGGCATGTCCATGCTCAGTTCCTGCTGGTGCTGGAGTCTCTGGCTGAGTTCTGGAAGGTTCTGGATGAGATTGATGAGAAGACTTGGGTTC
The DNA here is from genome assembly GCF_963692335.1 of Osmerus eperlanus. Classification (NCBI taxonomy): domain Eukaryota; kingdom Metazoa; phylum Chordata; class Actinopteri; order Osmeriformes; family Osmeridae; genus Osmerus; species Osmerus eperlanus. Next base: position 20,795,096 of record NC_085023.1, read on the forward strand.
TAGAACCAGAAAAACCCAGTAGAGCCGACACAATGAGGCGGATTGCGATCGGTAGCGCACACACATCTACAATCCTACACACACACACATTACATTTACATTTAGTCATTTAGCAGATGCTCTTATCCAGAGTGACTTACAGTAAGTACAGGGACATTCCCCCCGAAGCAAGTATGGAGAAGTGCCTTGCCCAAGGACACAACGTCATTTGGCGCGGCTGGGAATCGAACTGGCAACCTTCAGATTACTAGCCCGATTTCCTAACCGCTCAGCCACCTGACTTACCTCTTACCATGTTGTGTCTGCCTCTTCAAGGGAACAACGTGTCCATCAAGGTGGAAGTGGACACCAAGCACCCCAATATGCTCCCAGACTGCTGCCTGCTGGGAGCAGACCACGGTAGGGACAATGACTTCCTTCTAACCGCGTGTCGAATGTTATGAAATGTTATCAAACTTGTTATGGAGTTATGTTTGCCTGGAGGCCGAAAACATTCCTATCTTATTAATGCTCAGGGATTAGTAATCGCATGTTAAAACAAAAGGTGAAGAAACTGTTGGATTCAAGGGCGTTCTAACAGCTCCGATTGAATTTCTTTATTAATTTGATTGTCGTCTGATTCTTCTTCAGTGGTGACCCCCCTGCGGAAACAGTTGAATGGCAACATGCATTTATGGTAATTACATCTCACTGGTGTTGATCCTCAAGTAAATTGTATGAAGAGATGTTGTCACCCATCTCCAGAATTATTACACTACAATTATATAAATGGACACTAAGCAATATGCAACAAAAGCAAAGCAATATATTCTGTATGTAATGCATCCACTTCAGAATGATATTCCCTTTCAAACATCGGAAGGAAAATAGAATTAAGAAGGTGTTTATCATTTTTGTGAAATCATCCCTTCAGGCCCCACCGTTGACACTGAGGGTGGCTTGCTTGCATGTGTTTAATTTGTGTGAATGAGGAACTGTTGGTTTGCTTTCAGGAATCCAGATTGCAGTGTGTTGCAAAATCTGCAGGATGTTTTGGAGATAGAATTCCCATCACCTTCCACCCACGAAAAATCTGTAAGTTGAATCCCCCCCCCACCCCCTTCACAATTACCTCTGCCAAGTGATCAGTATGTGTGAGAGAGGGGTTGTTTGTGGAGAGAGAGGGGTTGTTTGTGGAGTGGGGAGGAGTATGCTTCCCTTTTTTGTTTGCAGGAGGTGGGCTTAAATCATCTTTAATTGGGGTGTTTACAGAAAAGATCATTAGAATAACAAAGATGCCAACATCCTTGCAACTATCAATATCGCTTTAATCGCACACCCATTTATCTTTTCTTTATATATATATTTCTCTCTAGGGGAGGGGTAGAAAGGGCATGGTGTTTATTCGTTGTCTCCACGGTGATTAATGTCTCAGGATCATTAGCAATCCAAACAACGTGAAAAAGTTTTGTTTGACCAGATGTGGGTATTTTACATGTCATCCTGGTTTTAATGTTTCACTAAACAAAAAAAACAAGTGCCTCGCATTGCAAGTAAACCTGTGACAGGGAGAGACATAGAATGACAGAGAGAGTTTCAGTGAGTGATAAAGCGAGCAAGCACCTGGTCTGGTTGATAAAGAGCGGAGGAGGCTAAGTTCAGTCGGAGGAGTGGGGTTAGAGCAGCGCTGCAGACCGGCGCTAAGCATGTCCTTCTGAGAGGCCTTGACACCATCTGCTGAAGGAAATATCGTTATCTACCAACATTCAGTCAAATCAAATGTGTCCTTGCTAACTCGTACATGCATTGTGTGTGTGTGTGTGTGTGGGTGTGTGATTTAGAGTTTCAGTATGGAGTGTGGAATATGTTATTCGTACCGCCTAGAATCGGCGATTCCGGATCAGATGTGCAACGATCCGAGATGTGGACAACCCTTCCATCAGGCCTGTCTGTATGAGGTGAGGGCTCAAGTGCACCTACTACTAGTAGTACTAGGAATGCTCATAATTAACCGTGATACCGACAATACGAATGTTAACCGGTCAAACAGTGTTTCCCATTAGAGACTGTTGCTAGATTTAATAACTTTTCACCTTCCCTAATGAAAAAAAATCGTATCTAGCTAAAAATCGAGAGCTAGCAACTTTCTGCTACTTTGGGAATCTCCGTTTTTGTTATGCAGCAAAATAACTTATTATACTTCCGTGTTGTTATACCGGAGCCGCCAATCTTGATTAAATGGATGGATTTACGTAATCTAGCCACTTTTTAACGGTTAATATTCGTTAACTGACGTTGGTTATCGGTCAGAAAAAATTATCTAAATGAGTATTCATAGCTAGCACCTACACTCCAGAAGTGAAAATAATTGGAGGAAGTCGTAGAATGGGTCAAGTTTTTATTCTGAAGTCATGTTCGATCCCCTGTAGTGGCTACGAGGGCTACCGTCCAGTCGACAAAGCTTCCACATTGTGTTCGGGGAGTGCCCCTACTGCAGCAAGGTATCACAACATCATTTCATGTCTCCGTGTAGGATTACTATAAATTACCGATTGATAAAACAACTGTGCTATAAACGAATACAGTCATTTGTGTGTGTAACAGAAAATGGAATTAAAAGCTTGTCAATTCGTTTGTATTGCAGCCCATCACTGTGAAGATGGCCACGCAGAAAGCATAAGGACCAGACTTTTGACTGCTTGATTATATGGGGTGGGCAGACTGGCTACCAGTAAAAAAAAGAATCACTCTAATCCTTCAGTCTACTGGTTAGTGCAGGAGAATAGAGTGCAAATCCCTGTCTCTCAGTGCAAGTAGAAAGGCAAGCAAGATGAAGACAAGCCCTGCAGCACAGTAGATCCTGGAGGACCAGGAGCCCTTCTGTTGAGGGGCTTGTGTCTCTCTGTGACCATGGTCGCTGTCATCATTGTACTGTTGCTTGTAGCCTCTGTTGTCTGTGTGGCTGTATCTTCGATTCCCCCATCTCTGGTCATAACCCTGGTCATCGTCCTCCCTGTGATCATCAGCCTTGGAAGGCTCCTGCCAGGGCCTGTGTGTCTGACCAGAGCGACTAGTCTGTGTGAGGCTGGGTCTCCTACTGTAGCAGTCATCCTGGTCCCACCTGCTGCTTGTCTTGGCAGGTGAGGCTAGTCGTGTGTGGCGAGGCAGCCGGGGGTTGACTTGTGGTCCTGAGGTCACCGTGAGGTCAAAGTCTTCAGCTGCTTTTTCCTGGACCGGTCTTTTGTTTTTTGTTCTGCTTTTCTGTTGACAATTGTAATTTATAGTTGCCGTATGGTTACTACATTGAGTAAGAGTTGTTGAATGCATTCTCCTAATTATGACACTTTTCAATAAACTTGGGCTTGGAAAAAAGGATTTCTTTCAAATGATTCATTATTGAGAGGAAGTAAAGCACTTCAGTTGGCTTCAAACAAAGTCCCTTTATGAGAACCAACATCTGTTTCAATTAAGACTTGAACTGGTGATCTGTTTCCTACGTAAGGACCAGAGCTAGCGCCTTGGTCTCACCCCCAGGTCTGGCTGGGCCCTGGGCCCTATGGGTGGTCCTCTGAGGTGGCACGCTGCGATGGGTCTGGGTCTCTCACCCTCCTGCTCGGGGGCAGGGTTAGATCTGGATCCCCTGGGTCTGGTCTGTTTCTGGGAGCAAAAAGAAAAAACACAATGGCATATTCTAGCGGTTGTAGTATCAGTAGCTCTTTGTTACCAGGAAAAGTGGGCAAAGCATAAGACTAAAGTTATATAAAATACATTAACAAATATAAAGGGTGAAACTTGAGTTTTTTGCGGTTGAATGTGAAAGAGGGACGTGTGCACCTTGTCAGGTGTGGTTGTGGCAGGAGCCCTCATGTTGCCAGCTTTAGCTTCCTCTCCATCTCCTCGCTCGTTACCTCCTTTCACTTCATCCTCCTCTTCCTCCACCACCTGTTCCCCCCTTCTTCCTGGCTTTTTTATGGCTGACCCTCGATCTTGGCCTGTTCCCTGAGGATTAAAGTATAAACAGACTTGAATAACGTCAAGTCATTTCTTGTCATGAACTCACCCAAACAAGGTCTTGTGTACAATGAACCCTGATCACAGTAATGCTCAAATGCTTTCAAATCAAATTGTATTTGTACAGCCCTTTCAGAGGGCTTCACATCCATGCTTTCTACAATTTAGTATGCGTTTGTAACTCGTACCACAGTTAACTGTTGAGAAACATCAATATAAACCATATAGATACATTGCAAAATGGAAGGGCTTATTACAGCAAATAACCCTCTTTGGGATTCTCAGACCATTGACTCAAATGAAGATAGTCAAGGTAATGTCAGCATGGCAGAACTGAACAAGTGAATTTAGATAAATGTGGGCTTTGAATAGTGAATGAAGTGCCTGAAAGCAGCACATCCTAACGCCTTTAGCTTCCAAGAGATATACTCTCTATAAACCTACTCTCTGTTGACACTTCTGTTATAACTACGGATCAAACTGCCCAGCACCTCAACAAGGAAACAAAACATCAAGAGACAGGAAATGCGAAATAGCATAATTGCGGCTGCTGAACTTATGACCCCCCCCCCGAGAAGTATGCACAAAAAAAAGTGTGTTTTCAATCGTCTGAAATTGGGCTGTTCTTCGCATGGGCAGGTTTGAGGGGTTAAGTTAGCCACCGTTAGCTGGCTGAAGTGGGTCTGGGGAATTTCGTTGGGACTGGATCATCGCTTCGTTCCCCTCCACACCCTCTTGAACACCATGGCTGTGGCTCCCAGTCCTGCTGGGGGGGTCAGGGACAGGTTAACCTCACTTTCACTGTGGTCGTCTGGAGAACTAAATGGGAGGCCTCTCTCTTCACGGCAGTGGGCTGCTGCAGTGCAGAGGGCGAGGGAATGTTTTGACAGATTAGGTCCAATTAGACCGTTTGAATCACACATCGGTGCCAGTCAACGCTGGAATACATCCACGACCGTGGCTGTACATGCTGTGGTGCTCTTCACAAATGTGTCTATTCTTACAGATGTGATGCCCTCTGGTAACCAGAGTCAGATCCACAGTACTGCGCTAAAGTCTTAGGCACAAATAACAAAACGTTTTAAAAGTAAGAAATAATTAAACAAAAAGATTAAACAAAAAATGTCTTCAACACTACACTTTATACTGCCACACAAATACAGAAGACAAAAGACAAATCTAAGACAAAATTCATGTAAAAAAAAACTTGGATGCCAAAGACTACGAGTATGTTTCCCCTCACCTCTCAGGGGAATGAAAAGTGAGATGACATCAGATCAGTCAAGTGATCTCCTGGGTCCTCACCTTGCTCCTGTGTGGTCCCCTGGTCGTGCCCCCAGCCAGCTCTCCTGGAGGCCCAGACAAGTCCAGTCCTCCCTGGCCTCCCCCAGCCCTCCGCCCCCCTGCAGACAGCAGTGTCCTCAGGGCCTGGTAGTCTGGACGCTGCTCATAAGCCAGCTCCTTAACTTGCAGAAAGAAGTCAGCCATCTTGTCTGTATGAACGAAGAGAGCAATAGAAAAAACTTTTCAACATTGTTGAAAAGTCTGTTTGCGTGATTGATTTAATAAAAGCCAATATGGCACTTTGGTGATACGCTATACGAAGTTTGTGTCAAACAATATCCCCCACACACATGAAGCAGGTTCTTATCTCTAACGTCCAGCCACCCCTTCACCTTTTAAGATGCAGGAAAGAACCACACACACGCGCCTTTCAAAGTACAGATTCTCTTCTAAGATAGACAACAGCACTGCTTGTCTACTGCCCATCTCCTTGGTCAATGGAAAGTTATTTTAAAGAGAAAACAGTGATAATATAGACACTAGTGAGTCCTAACTATGAGCGTTTTGTTCAAGATAACTTTTTTTCGCATGAGTGACATGGCCCTATATATGAATGTGGTAAACAGAACACTGTCGACACGTACATATCGTGTACTGTAGCAGGTTGTACTAAGCACTACTGTAATCGAGATGTATAACACTAGTTGAGGAATTGGGGTGTTATTATTGCACAATAGTATTATGTCTGTTCACACTACATTATATATTATTTTAGTTGCTTTGCGTTGTCTTGTCCTAAGAATTTCAGTGCCCAGTCTGACCCTGTGTTGTTCTGTGCATCTGACAATAAAAGACTTGAACTTGATATGCTATGAATAGTGAATTTAAGGTTGAGTCGATGGATAAAGTCTCACACTGACCCGAGACAGCTCTATCCATAGGAAGTTTCTGCACCGAGTTCGGCAAGTTGTCCATCAGCCTGTTGATGCGGTGGTGGGGGGGGGGCGGTACAAATAGGTGAATGAAAATAAGATGTAAACATAAGCCACAGTAAATAAGGTCGCTTAATTGCTTACGCCATACGACTCCAAAGCTGTGTGTGTGTGTGTCTCAAAAGGTACCTGGCCTTGGCCTCATGAACCTGTGTGGGATTCTTGAGCTCCGAGTCCCACGGCAGCGTTCCACAAAGCCAGTGTAACAAGCAGAACCCCAACACTTGGAGATCCCCTCTTCTGGATGGAGCTAAACAACACAGCGAGGAGGAAGGTCAAAAAAAAATGTGCACGCTCGTAAGTGGTCACGGTTATATATGCGTTAGTTATTGAGGTTTTCCGATTGTAGCATGGCTTTTTTTTTTATGATCTGAAACCGTTTTTCCCTTTTAACAAATGTTCTACTTTAAAACTGCTGATTGAAGATCAGACTTTACCAGCTCCGTTGTGAGCATCCAAGCTGGTGTACTCGATCGTTCCATTGTGGCCTTTCTTTGGGTTGGCCTTGTACTCCTTGTGTACGCCATCAGGGCAGAATCTGTAGGAGAGGCCGTAGTCTGCTAGGTACACCTAGAAGTAAAATCTGTAGTTAAAAACTAAATTTCGGTGAATTCAAAAATGTGATAACTGAAAACACTTAACAGTGTTCAGAATACCCTTCTACAGTTGAAAGCCAACTTTTATTCTGAATCACCAAATCTCTTGGATATGCTACTAGTCCAAACTGTTCTAGGGGCAGGGTTCAGATTGTGGTTATGCTATTAGGCCAAACTGTTCTAGGACAGGGTTCATATTTTGGATATGCTATTAGGCCACACCCTGTTCTAGGGCAGGGTTCAGATTTTGGATATGCTATTAGGCCACACCCTGTTCTAGGGCAGGGTTTAGAGTAGATTGACATTCCGTAAACACCAGTTTACAATACTGTTAACACAAGATCACATCTGAACCTTGCTGGGGTCTCCGTATCCAAGCATCAGATTGGATGCCTTGATGTCTGCGTGGACATACTCGTTTTCATGGATGTACTCTAAAACATCTAGCTGCGGAGGAAGAGAGAGAAACAAAAAAATCAGCGAAAATTAAGGAGAAATTACAGCTGAGAATCAACCCATGTTCCCTGCACTGTATATTTATGTTTGTTTATTTAGAAAGTGTATTGTATCTTCACTCCATGGTGGTTTCACATTTTGCTTATTTTCTCAACATTACTGATCACTTCCATTAGTCAACCACTAGGGGGAGGTAGAACACTTAGGAAACAGTCTGAAAGGCATTCATAATAATATACAGACATTCTACTCATGGATGCAATCAATTTTTCAGCTGGGGTAGGGTAATAGTTTCAAGTTCAAGTTTTCACAAAGTGTGTGTGTGTGTGTGTGTGTAGGACTCTCCATATATTTGTGTGCTTCAGAGAAACGAGCGTCTTCTCACCACGGAGCAGCCCAGCTGAAGCACTGTGTTTGTCTTCAGCTGGCCTCCGTTACCATCGCACACTTTTTGCAGGTCGGTGCCCAGACGATCCATCACCATGAACCTGTACCTGAGGAAGTCGAATAGTTCTAAAAGGATTAGGACCCAAACAACCTTTCTCCTACAGTTACTTGAAGTGATCAATCAATCAATAACTTTTACTGTTGTTGCACAACGACATTCAGTGCCTCTCAATGATACACACATACATGGAAACAGACAACATGTAGGCATCATTCCATTACCCCTTTACCTTATTTAGCTTGAAAAACAAGTCATACCACGTGACACACAGGAAGACTTCCAGATTTCTCCATCTCTGTGTATATTAGTCCTACTGCAATACCACTTCAACATGTCTATCCTTATATGTTTTTCAGTCAAGAGGTTACCTCTTTCCATTGTGTTCTGCCAATCCGGAACCCCAGTATGCTGGAATTCCCAGAAAATCAATCTTCTTTGTCGTTTTCCACCTGTGTACTGAAACAGCAACAGGATAAGGTCATGATTTACATTTACATTTAGTCATTTAGCAGACGCTCTTATCCAGAGTGACTTACAGTAAGTACAGGGACATTCTCCCGAGGCAAGTAGGGTGAAGTGCCTTGCCCAAGGATACAACGTCATTTGGCACGGCCGGGAATCGAACTGGAAACCTTCAGATTACTAGCCCGATTCCCTAACCACTCAGCCACCTGACTCCCATTACACGCACAATATTCTTTTTCTGGCTCTTCCTTTCCCAGAAGAGGAGGCCTGGCTGGGCTGTGTGCAGCTGGAGGGAAGGCCTGTCACAGGGCTTGTCCTGAGATAGTCACGTGAGACAAACACGGGGCTCGTAAACTGACTTTTGAAAACGGGAGAGTCCTCAGCGTCCTCCCGGATGATGGAACCCCGCTGATAATCCTTGGGGACTTCAACATCCACGCATCCATGCACTTTTTGTAAAGCTCTCTCTTGTAAGTTGCTTTGGATAAAAGCGTCTGCTAAATGACTACATGTAATGTAAGGGGAGAGAGCTTGGGCTTGACGTGGATACTCACTGCTCTCCAGCTTCGCGGCTCTCTGGTAGAACTTGAGCTCAGAGAACAATGGGCCGTTTTCATGGTACTCCTGCAGACACACCCAGGACAGTCAACAGGGGGCGGGATCACTTTGTTTCAGTTAATTCCAGAAGAACTAAGTGCACTAAGTGCTGCCCAACAGTCTTCCATTAAGATGCCTTCCTGTTCAACTCAAGTTGCGCAGACAGCTGTCTGTCATATAATTCTATTTGAACAAACCATGAAACTGTGACACTAACTAGCAATTTTGGAACCAGGGCCCTGAGGATTTACATAATTTCTACATTATTCTGCCATATGTCTGGCCAAATTGTTCAGGCCCAATGCAAATCCCCAATTGCTCAACGTGTAGCCTTTCAACTACTAATGTCATACTCACCAGTTTTATAACAAAATTTGAGTCTTGTGCCACAGGTTTGTCCAAATCTTGCGAGGCTGAATTTGGGGTAAAGAAAGAAAGAAACAGGATTGGGGGGGGGGGGGACTGAAATAAAGACACCTAACGGAATAGGACCAGAAATGTAATTTGTGGAGAGTAAGAGTAAGGAGGCAGGGCAGGACAAAAAGATGTTAAAAACCACGAAGAAATAATGTAAAAAACATAGGTCATATATTGATGTAGCCTATGATTCGTATTTCAGTAAACTGCTGATGCTGTAACGCTCAACTCAAGACAAATATTAACAAGATGAGTTTGTTGACGTATGTGTGCATTGCTCTTACCAAGATAGATCAACCCAAAACCTCCTTGGCCGATGATTTTTCCCAACTTCCATCTCTTCTTTTCCGTATCCGTCAGTTCAAAGTTTTCAGGCAGAGCGGTAGGCAGTTTTGGTTTTCTTGGTGCCATCTAAATACCTAACCTTGTTATCTGCAGCGTTAATTAATCACGGCACCTGGAAGAGGAGTTGAGTCGAGAGTAGAGAAGTGAAATCAACTCGAGTACATTTCTACGCAATGTTGCATACATATATATCTCGCAAGCCAACTTACACTAACTAAAGAGGAGGCACAAAGTAACGGCATGGCTTATCAAGAAATGTAGAGTTGGTAAAAAAGAAAGTGATAGTTACCACCAGCATCAGTCACCATAACTGAACTTGTCTTGGCAAGTTAGCACCAACGTAGCCTACCTTTCTATGTAATATCACTAGAATAGCTCTAGAATTTAACATGACTAATCAAGCAACGAGAGTTGTGGGGGGAAAGAAACTGATAAGTTTATTACCAGTAGTAGTAATGTTTTAGACATAAGCCAAGCGTAGTTTTTTTTCTGGAGATGTGACCGAATAAATCTTCACACTGTTAAGAGTTAGACCACTGAAATGTTCTTCTTCAATATGTTAGCTGGGGTTTGACTGATCAACGTTAATGAAGTGCATTACCGCCACCTACTGTTTGGGAGCAAAAGGCCAGCAGTTTTTCCTTGGGGTCCAAAAGCTTTGAAAGTGTAAAACTGAATATAAACGCGGAATATAGATTTGTATCTTGTATCTATTAGATATTGTTAAAAAAAACTTTATTTTAAAGGCTGCGTTCTTTAACAGAAAATGGTGTGGACAGTTTCGTCTATTTTCACTTCTTCTTTTTCTAATAGTGAACAAAATGTCAATTTATTTACGTCCTCTGTGGTTGGGATGGGCATTTACTTTCCTACTTTCTTGACTTCTTCCGCAAATAATCTCTTTCAGTTGTGTTAAAAATACATTAGAATTGTTTCATTTCTCATCAAACGTGTTTCAGACCATGAAATAAACCCCGGTTTCACCACTAGATGTCAGCATTATTCGCTAAAACTTTGTTTGCAGTACTTCACAAAGTTGTATTCTGTGTAGTAGACGGTATACATCAATCAATAATTAATATAAATAATTTACAACGAATAGAGCAATAACAGCGTGATTTTGTTTAAAAATGTTCTTGTCACATAATTCACATAGTCAAAGCTTGATGGAAGACTCATTTCCATTCCAAGTCTATGCATTATACAACCCTTTTTTTTGTAAGTTCATTTTGTGATCTTCACACATATTAAGTTCCACTTCTGTCAGCCTACTTTCTTTTACCATACCAGAGCTCTGTGGTCACAAACTGTTGAAAACAAACCAGGCTGCCCTGTACGAGGGTTCTGTGAATCCCAGGCTTGTGAAGAGCCCATAGGACAGTGCGTTTTCCTCCTCAATGAAGCAGTACACTGCGAGGCCTTGAGCGTGGAGTCTCCTGGCCGCGCTGCCGACCAGGGCTTTGGCATAGCCCTTCCCTCTGTGTTGAGGCCGTGTGAACAGCATTCCAATAGCACCTGATGGGTAGGTGAGGATCCAGGCCACAGGATGGCCCTCTGTGTCCAGCACACAACCAGACGGGAAGTGCAGAATCATGTTTTGGATCATTCTGACGCTATGCTCTTTTTCCCCGAATTTCCAGAAGCTGTTTATTAGATCGATGTGTGATTCATCCACGGAGGTTAAAGAGGTCACCCTTCTGAAAACAATTGTCATGCAACAGTTAGTTTCAGTAAAACGTTGTGTATTAAGCCGTATTCTTTAGTGTTATATGATGGTAGTTACCTGTAATGTGGTTTGCATAAAATAACATAGTCTGGCCAGCTGTCCACTATAACGTGAATTGGGTCAGATTTAACTCTGTTCCTGAGGGCAATGTAACCATAAATCTAAGGAGAGAGAAAAACAGTCTGATGAAATTGTAAGGCTACATCAGTTTATTTATTGCAAAGGTAGCCCCATTACATCAAAATAACATATGGCCCTTACAATGTATTTACACAACACAAATTTCAGAGAGTATTTAGCATGCCATAGAAATCTGAAACACTTGTTGAGACTGGGGAAAGAGGTCTTTCAATTGTCTCTCTGCTGTCTGCAGCTGTTCTTCAGTCAACTCCATTATGTGGATGGAAACACCTGATCCAAATAGTGTAGAAAAGTCAAGTATGTCATGCAGCGTCACTTAAAGTTACGAATTCAGCTGATTTCTTAATATGTAGTCTCCCCCAATGTAAATGACAAGCCTTACTTGCCGGCCTGACAAAAAAAAAATATATATCGCTTGTCGTACCTATTTATCCCACGGTTTGTTGTTTTGATCTGTGGGTCAAGAAGGCTCCTGTCAAATCCTGGAGTTCTACGCCATCGCCAGATGTTTGTAGAGCCCTTCATTCACGTTCAAAGTTAAGAAATCCTTCGTCAGACACCTGAGAAAGAGTTTGAGTGACTTCGGTCAGCAGCATTAAATGTGTGTGGTGGTTATCTTTATGGACTTGTCAAGGCAGTGCATATAACCTTTATAACCTAATCCATTGAAAGTTGTATACTAACATGGAGGCAAAAAGATAGCCTATAGTTTAATTAAATTCACAACTTTAACATCAGACGATAAGGAGTGGCAGGCGTAGTTTAAGGGATGCTAATCATTAACATAATTCAATACAGCCTAAGTAGAAATATACATTTTTGCATATCATAGAAAGATTCAACGTCCATGAAGTCTAGGGCAAAGTCCCCCCCCCCTCCCCCCTTCCTAAGTACAATGGTACTTAGGAATGATTTGCTGGACCTGATGTTAGTTTCCTCCAGGAACACAATGACTCTTTACTGAGAGACTTGTTGCTCTTGTTGGTAAGTTGTAACTGATTTAAAATCCTTGTACTCGCTGTGAAGTATATTATTGTTGATTGCTTTCTACAGGTACACTCTTGCACTTTTGAGGTTCATGTTGTTTAATTGTAACTTGTTTAACTACATGCTCTTATGGTTCTTGCCTTTGGCACTTATTTGGTTTTTCACAATGTATGCCTCATGTTTTGGCTACCCGCAATGTTTGGGGCCATAGATATATATAAAGGTTGATCAGTGACCTATGCACTTTTGTAAAGCTCTCTCTTGGAAGTCCCTTTGGATAAAAGTGTCTGCTAAATGAATAAATGTAAATGTAATCACATCGTACAAAGGCCTATAGCCAACATTTGTAGGATTTGTTGTCTGAATTCTCCAAATCTGTTACCTTGAGGTTTTATGATGAGAAGTGGTGTGATTTGTACCCGCATCTGTGTGGACGTGGTTTCAGAAGCAGAATTTGAGAAGCAGGCCAAGCTGACACTGCACTGACTCTGACTGCAGTTTAAGTTTGAGTCAGTTGGTTTCAAGTTAGGTCAGTGTTCAGCATCGTTCAAGTTTGATAAACTAGGCAACCAGAAAGCCACAAAACTCTGCAATGATTTCCTATCCTTAAGCTACTTAATATCAAACCATCATTGCTACTTTGATTCCAAAACATTCGAAAAACAAAAAATTATTTCCAAGTCGATAAACCATTCACTTAGAACTCACCTCGTTTAATTTGACAGAATCCCATGTCGGTTAATCGGTCAATTGTTGTTAAATATGGCCTCTGTAGGCAGCTCAGACTCACACTTTCACTCTTTTCCATAGCGGAAAACATGTGTTCAGTTAATATAGCCACATCAATCCAACTATATTCATAATATGACTCATAATATTGAAAAAAAACAATAACAAATATGACATTAAAAGCTGTTCAAAAATATACATAGACCTTAAATAACTTAATTATAAATGGTCATCTCTAACCTACATTTCAAAGTCAGTATTTTATTTGGAACTACTCTCCCTCTAGAGGTGATGTACAGAAAGTAACATCAAACAAGATTGAACTTGAGCAACTATTGCGTGAAAATTGAGTGTCAGTCAGAAGCATTGTTCTCGATGATGACAACAATAACAAGGAACTTTGCTGCTCCACAACTTTTATGGAGCAGAAACACTTCATCGGAGAAAGCTGTAGCCTATTAGTAGAATATGTTCAGCATAATGTAGTTTCCCATTGACTGGCAACCACGTAGACGATCTTTAGTAAACTTCTAGAATAGTGGGTGGTAACTCCAAAGCCATTCTAGTAGTTTGTCGGTAAAGTAATGAGATCTATAACAAAACAATGTCAAATGCATTTATTTAAAAGGTTTGTTTACATTATTGCATCTACAGTTTTTTTGTAATTCATTGCCAAAGCCTTAGTTTGAATACTAATGGTAGATTATGAACTTGACAGCTAAAACAATGTAACGTTACTAAAAGAAAAAAAGGAGAAAAAAGCATGACCATTGCATGTAGGCATGGAACTACACGATACTGCTTTCAGAAGAAGTAACAGCATCCTTAAGAGGGCCACCTCTACTCGCATTCATTCTTTACCACCTGTATGTCACTTATCCATGGACGACTCCAGACTTCAAATTTGCACTGGTATGGCTGTAGAAGGAACAAACACGATCAGAGAGAGAGCCATAATGTGAACAGGTTGAATTACAATCAGAACAACGGTTTCTGACCACAGTACAAAGATAACACACACCAGATGATTACATCATTGTTTTTTGGTTCTTAAATTATTTTCTTATTATTGTTGTTGTGTTACTTTGATGTGTGTCTATATGTTTTGTGCTGTACAACAAATTGCCTCTCGGAGGATATTCACTCTCTCTTTTTCAGTCTAGTAGCAAATTTGTTTGCCATGGTTTTTCTTCTTTCGATAAACTTTAACGTGGTATTACCCGGGCCACTTGTGGGTCCTCGTGGATTGCACACGTGGTCTCAGCACCTCCTTTTCTGCAGGAGGTCCTTGCCATATCCACTGTGAAGATGTACTTGATACCAGCCACAACCTGAGGACAAGGCCGTGTCAGATCTCTCACACCAGGGTGTAGGTTTAAGCATAGGCTACAAACATTTTAAAAACGGCAAATCTGTCAATGGCTTCCTCCTCTGTGATAGTACAATATTAATACATAAATATATGTGTGCCCCAAAACGGTCAATCTAGTCGTTTCAAGGATTTAAACGCAATTGTTGACCAATAGGTGGAATTATCTTAGGCCTAAGTGTTTATATTTGAAATCACACTGGCGTTCGTTGCTTTATTGGGATTGCATTAAACACGTTGGTCATTTGTCATTTTCTTGTTTATAATAACCTTTCTCCTCTTTGTCCGTTTTAAAGATATGTTTGTGTTGTGATTGCTAGTAGGCGTTGCACATCCAGGGTAGCGCAACGGTAGGCTAACCACCTTAGGCTATATGGAACTTACGCACCTACACTTTGTATTGACTTCAATACATTTAGAAGTTTTAATTAATCTACCAACCTGTTTCTGAACCTTGATGACCTTAGCCACCTGGCTGACGTACATGTCGTTGGTTTTCTTGTTGTGTTGCACAACTGCGAATTGTAAGGCATCTTGCGTAGATTTATCATTCATGTCAGCGTCACTGACACCTCCAGTCATCATGCCAGCATTTGCAACGGTGAAAACCACCGCAAGCAAAGGTACAACGAACGTCCAATTCATGATTGCAGATAATGTCCTTCTTAGTTCGATACCACCAAAATAATACGGTCGTCAAAAACAAGTCAAGTCTTTATATAATACTGGCGCGTCATTGTCTGCTGAGACAGCGCATCCAATCAGTGCAACTCAAACAAAATGTAGAAGTACGCCTGTTTTGGATTACGGCGTAACCCACAATAACCCGTTCCCCAAAATCTCAAATGTGACAATCGTTTTTTCTTCCACAACAGCACGATTAAATCGAATGGCGCTGATTTAGGTTCATGTGATCGTACCAGTTATTAGGGCTAAAAAGCTATGTTCAACTCCGAAAAGTAGAACACATTTATTGGAAAGATATAGTTGGTAAAAGCACGTAGTTTATGTAAAGCTGATAAACCTATTCATAGTTTTCAGTCACGTGCAATCCGCAGTGACCTGAGGACTGAAAGCTGCTGGCGATGGCGTCTCATACCGTTGAGATGCAGCAAAAGCCGGCAAATGTACCTTCCCACGTTTCTTTGGATCACGTCTTAGCTAAAGAAAAGTAAAGATATGGACACAAACTGCAAGTGTTAGGCACTTGCAATCCATATACAGCCCCAATGCCGTATTTCTGCCCCTAAAACCGCAAGGTTTTATATATGTTATGACTATATCATTACTGTCAACTAGCTAACCCCTCTCTCTCTTAAAAAACTATTCAAACGGAAAGTAAACTTTTCCTTTAATTTTTACTTATTACAAACTCAATTCCCAAAAAGTTGGGATGCTGTGAAAAACATAAATTAAAACAAAGGACCAAATGAGTATGAAAAACCAATCAGTCTAAACAAGCCTCACACATTGTGTTTGTTTTACATTCAGTTGAATATCGGTGTAAAGGGATTTCGCAATCATTTAATTCCAAATGCATTTTGAGTTTAGTTGTGTCTAACACAACAACCCAACTATTTAGCTAAATAGCTAACTTTAACTCACTACGACCACTGCAGTTGGTCGCCTCGATACACAACAAACTGTCAAACCGAGTACATAAAGACGTGTTTTATGGCAAAAAAAATACCATAATTAATATACCTGTATATTCTTGTGTTTAACTTTACTTGAGCTTGATGAAGTTGTGTGAGCAAATACGTGTATATTTGGACGGCTGGCATTGTTTGCCCTCCCCGGAGACTGGGAGGGCAAACAATGCCAAATCCACAATCTCCTGCTCTCTGGGTTTTCTTTATCGAACGAAATTCTAAAGAAACACAGCCCAGTCTTGTCTCCTCTTCGATTACTGCATCCTATAGAACAACAACTATCCGGCATTTTCGCAACACAAAAGCAACTGACTCAAAGAAAATGTATGACTTTATAATGGGTGTCGGGCAGAGAGGAATGTCTTTTTTGTGCCCCTTGGAACGTGACGTCACCCCCTTGGAACGTGACGTCACGTGAAAACTATGAATTTGAATGTATCGATCTCCGTTGTAAGAAACCCATCGTAACAAGTCAGATAATAAAAACTGCCTTGAGTTTTGGGGTGGAAAATCTACCAATCACTGCAACCCAAATCCTTTGGGTATGATTGTTTTGTTTCGTGGCGTAACCTACCTTGAACCGAAATGAAATGCACGTCCACACACACCAGCCCAGATTACGGAAATTGGACTTTGCAGCAGTTCAGAGGTAATACAAAAGTAGTCTACCAACATCGAGGCAGAAGCGCATTTGGGAAATAATGCAAGCAATTGAAGATCTGAGGTAGGCTAAATGCGATTAATAGGATCCCAAAGACATGACTTAAAGCGGCATAGAATGCCACACTTGTAAATGTTTGGTTCACGGTAAGAAGTTGTTTTGCAGGCAGGCCTTCTCCAGTTTGGAGCCCAAGCACCAGCATATTTTGGCAGCAGGATCTGTTGCCGTGGGCGGTGTGTTGACCTATCTGCTATGCAGAAAGAGGGAGGCCAAAAGCATTCCTATGCTTGAGGAATGGTGGGGCCCAGGAGTGAGACCTGAGGTAGAGGAGGAGAACATTTACCCCTTCACAGTACAAACCTCAGAAGAAGAGATTCAGGTAATAAAGGAAGCAAGTTTACCACACTGAAATCTGCATTATTTGTATCTTTTATCTGTTAAACCGCCCTATTTAACAGTTGGTTTATGATTGCCTACTTAGGATCTTTATGATCGCATTGACAAGTCACGCTACACAGAGCCCCTGGAGGATTCCTGCTTCCAGTACGGTTTCAACTCCACCCATCTCCAGAGGGTGGTGTCCTATTGGAGGAATCAGTTTGACTGGAAAAAGCAGATTACTGTACTTAACAAGTATCCCCACTTCAAGACCAACATAGACGGTACACAGACACACCTAATGACGCATGATAAAAAGTATTGCTCCTGTCACACCCACAGCACAGAGTCAGCATCAACTCCCTCAGGTAGCTTATGAAACTGTTCTTGAAGACCTGACTGTCTCATCACCAACCCTTTTCCCTCAGGCTTAGACGTGCACTTCATTCGTGTTCGTCCGCCCCATCGCGAGGGGCAGAAGGTGGTGCCTCTCATGCTGGTCCACGGCTGGCCTGGTTCCTTCTATGAGTTCTACAGGATCCTGCCCCTGCTCACAGAGTCCCAAGACGACCTGGTGTTCGAGGTCATCTGCCCTTCCATCCCGGGGTATGGCTTCTCTGAGGCTCCCCATAAACAAGGTGACAGTCACCGTGAAGTGCACAGCACACATTCTCCCATCAAGTTTTCCAAGGGCGTAGGTTTGTTTTCAGATGTGGGTGGGACAGCTTTAAAAATTACATCCACATTATATACACATAAATACACAGGATGCGGATGAGGATGAGGATGCGGCTGTTAAATATGTTCTTCATTAAAAGTGTGTGTTAGACTGGGGCACATATTTGCCGCTCTCAGAGTGTAACCTGAAGCCGACGGCCCTAAAATTCTCCGCCCTTTCCCACCGGCGGACATTGAAGTTTGGTTCTTCGTCTGTGGTTGATGGTCCTCCAGGGTTCACCAGTCTGGCTGCTGCCACGGTCTTCCTCAAGCTGATGGAACGTCTTGGGTTCTCCAGGTTCTACCTGCAGGGTGGCGACTGGGGCTCGCTCATCACCACCAACATGGCCCAGATGAAACCTCAGTAAGTCAGATCAGCTGTTGTATTGGAATATGGCTCCCCTCGCCGCAGGTTGAACCTTGAACCTTTCACAATTTCATTGTTCTGGTCTACCATAAGAATTTAAGAACCAGCTGAATGTTCAGAATCGTGCTGCTGCTGGTGTTGCAACGTTGCACAAGGATGATTGTGTGTGACTCACATTTCCCCAAAACAGATGATGGTGAAATTCTTAGTAATCTCAAAACAATGGTGCCTTCTGTCAAGTACACAGTGACTATTGTAGTTTCATAGAGCTAACAGAAACAAATGTGTTGTCTGATGCATACTTCCCTTTTAACCTGTGCTTGTTTTTCTATTCCTACTTCTCTTCAAAATACCAACATCTATCTCGAAAAATGTGAGGTTGAATAATAACAGATAGTCTTCTGATCACTGATGAAACTGTTCAAAGCTGAATCATTCATGTTGATTACATTAAGCAACCACAAAAAACGTCATCAACTTCTTAACTTTAGATTTTTCTTTTGTCAGGAGTGTGAAAGGTCTTCATCTGAACATGATAACTGCGCCACGAAAAGGATTTGGAATTCTGATGTCTCTCCTGATTGGACCCTATCTGCCTTTCCTGGTGGGGCTAACGAAGGAAGATGTCCGCCGGCTGTTCCCCTTCATGGAGAAGAACGTGTATGAGATTCTGAGAGAGACAGGGTACATGCACATCCAGGCCACCAAGCCAGACACAGCAGGTATTGTTTCTGTGGCTGTGGGGCTTATCTGATAAGTGCACGTACCATGTAAGCTGAGCTCTCTCTCTGTCTCTGTCTCTGTCTCTCTCTCTCCCCTCTATCAGACTTCACTTATAATCTGTCTAGTAAAGTATGAAAAATAGCATTAATATATCTTTAAAAAGAAAGAAAGGAATGGTGTTTCTCAATTAAAATACTGAGATGCTCTGCCAGTAACGCCACTTTATAAAACTGAAACAGTGTTCATTTGTTCGTGCAGGTTGTGGTCTGAACAACTCTCCAGTTGGTCTGGCTGCCTACATTCTGGAGAAATACTCCACCTGGACTGACTTTAACAACAGGGACTTGGAGGATGGGGGGCTGGAAAGGTAGATTCATAAACCTAATTTGTAGCCTGAAATAGGGAAGGTATTTGAATGACACATAATATCGTATGAATGTGTGTTATGTATTCCCAGTGTCATTCTTGCTTGAGCTATATGTTTGTTTTCACACTATATGTTTATTGATATACATGGTCAGACCAAAACAAATTCCTTGAATATGCCATTGCTTGGCAATAAACCTGTTTCCGATTCTAGGAAATTCATTCTGGATGATCTCCTAACCAACATCATGATCTACTGGAGCACAGGCAGCATTGTCTCCTCGATGCGTTTCTACAAGGAAAACCTCAAGACCAATGTGGATAACAGACTGGATAGCAGGTATTAGTGGAGTCCAGAGCAGAACTGTCACTATACTCTATACTTCTGGAGAACCATGTTCAGGGTCTGGTTGTATGACAAGGGTTAACTTGGTCCTTCCTGTCCACAGGACTGGAGTGTTTGTGCCGACAGGACTGGCAGCTTTTCCTAACGAGCTCTTTCACTGTCCTCGTTCGTGGGCCAGTCACAAGTTCAGAAACATCTACTCCTACTCTTACATGCTTCGGGGCGGGCACTTCGCTGCCTTCGAGGAGCCCATGCTGCTGGCAGCAGACGTGGTCCAGTTTGTTAAGAAAGTTGAAAAAATGTAACGTTTCTCGTGTGATCGAATACTCTTCTGTGGTCGTCTTAGGCAGGAAGAAGAGAGGAAAGCTGCTCACAAAATCGAAACGCTTTGCCTTGATATGCGCTTTAGATCCTGAAGTGAATGAATATACATGTATCTGTATGATGCTTTGCCTAATTCTGCTAAATGGATTGAATGTAAACGTAAAATATTGATGTGATAACTGATAGATCAACATAGGGTCCAATGATAATCAGTTTCCTGTGAAATCTTTTTTTATGTCAAGTTTAGTAGTTATTGAAGAGTACCTAGATGGACAAAAATGACAAACACTACAGAGCTCTCATGAGTTTAAACTACCTAGACTGAAAAAGGTTATGTTAATTTACCTGATAACAACCCTTAATTAATATAGTGTAGGTAGTGGTGTTATGGTAGCAGAATGACTTGCACTTGTTACTTTATTGAATACTGAACTTTCAGGTTGTACAATAAAGTTTTAAAGCAGACTTATAAGCAGAATTATACCAAATTTGATAAGTCTAATCTTACCCGGCACACATTAAGTCAATCTTCCAAAAATACAACTACAGGACATCATGCAGGAGACACTGCAGTCAGAAAACAAGACACTGCTTGGAGAAATATTCTGAGATTGGAGAACACACGTTGCAAAATACACAAATATATATGCATTTGAAGTAGAAGACCTGAGGTTGAGTGTCCACGAGAGTTAATATGATGAACCGGATTCTGCTCATCTACAGTACAGAGCCACCAGGTGTACTTTCATTCCATTATTTCAAACCAAAAGTAGAGCTAAGACAACCCATTAATAAAAACCTGTACAATTCGGTAGTTCACAGAACACCAGCCTGCGTCCTGAATTATAAAAAAACGACACAGACAAAAAGGTTCCTGAGAAACGTGCGGTTACCAGGCATATTTCCCCCCTTTGACTTCTCCGACCACCTTCACTCTCATGCCGTCTGGTCCTTCCTCTGGAAGGTCATTTGCTGAAACCCTTGATGGCCACAGGGGCCTGGAACCACACGTAGTCCTGCCAGGCCTGGACGTCTCTCTGCGAGGCCTCGGAGAAGCCAGGGTCTGAAGCCAGGGCAATAACCTGGCTCTTAACCCGCGTGGGGACTCTGTATTCCAGTTTAGGCCGGAACCAGTCAACGCCGCAGTCCCTGTGGGCCAGAACCATGACGGTGGTGTTCATGAGGTGGATCGGTCTGGTGTCGGACAAAACATCCGCCACAAACAGAGTCCTGAACATGTGACGCATGCAGGTGGAGGCTCTAAGGCTGCGGCCCCCAGACGCCCGTATAACCGCCTCCATGTTGACCTCGTACAGCTCCTTGGGGAGGATGATGGAACCCCCGATGAGGAGGAGAACCCGAGGAACCAGGCTGAGGGAGAACAGCACCTCCAGCTGCTGCAGTAACTCCTCCAGGTCCTGCAGCGTTCGCTGGCACCTCCTCCAGTCCAAGACTGTGGACAGCGAGGGCCTCCGACCCACCAGCTCCTTGTTCTGAAATGGAGAAGGATGGATTACATTCAAATGACAGCTAGCTTTTTCCGGGAGATTTTCGACGATGTTTTGGTTTGTTTGACAATAACGTTACCACACTCACCATCATATCTTGATGCTCCTTCTGAGAATACACCAGCTGTTCATAGGTCATGGGCAGTTGCTGTCTCTGGTACAAGATGCACTTGAGGATCTCACAGATGATACGACAGCAGCCTTCTTGAGTTACTGAGCCAGGAAAGACAACATTCACCCGACCTTCCTCGCGAGCCCTTCGCACCACCTCGGCGTCATCTTCTATCTGCCGACCAGGAGTCAGAGGAAGAGCAGAGACGGCCTTTTCGCTCCTCTGGGACAGACTGTCTTCATGTGGAGCCTCAGTGGCTGAAAAGTGAAGAATACAAACAATCTGATTACGTTTGAGTACAAATACGTTAGTCGAGTTAACTAGGACAAGCACGCAGGTTAGCTAGCTACCTAGTGCCGAATCAAGCTACTGTAGGGCCGTTTCTCATTAAATTATGTTGATGACCCACCGACATGGATTGGACCGGTGACTCCCGCACCACAAGTAGTAACGACGGCCGGGATACAATTTTCCTTGTCTGCCGTGGTAAATTCACTATCTGAAGAGTTTTTTGTTGACTCCGAGACGTCTGCGTTGGCATAGTTGATCGGTATTGCCTGAGTTGAGAGTTGTCCCGGACATTCCGTGTCAGGTTCGTTTGAGACTGTATGCTCTGGCAGGCTACATTCTGTATTTAAGTGATCGGAGGAGTTAAATCCTTCTTTGTTTGGCGAAATCGAGAGACGAGATTTCCCATGTAAATGTCCTCGATCCTCTGTTAAACGGCTATTTAATACACTTACACTGGCCACTTCCCTTATCGATTTCTCCGCCATTTCTGATAACTTTTTAAAAATCCCTCGTCCAGTAGCTTTGCATGATGGGAAACAGAAAGTCGGAAGTCACTACTTCCTTGGGCTATTTTAGATGTATCAAATATTAAAATAACAATTTATTTACTTATTATGAAGGATTTAGTAAAATAGCGTTTTCATACGTATTTCGTGCGTGAACAATGGATATTATTAGTATATTAATGCTACTAACCGGATACTAGCTTTCACCAGATATACATATGTTTGTGATAGGCTAGAACAGTAGCCTCCTCTAGTGGCCTGTTTGTGTTATGACATGTTATGCACAGGTGACAGGTGTATGCAGAAAGTTTGTGGCCTCATTGGACGAAAGACGATTTTGAAGTACAACGTGAAAAGTATATATTATTGTGGGAGTAGGAGAACAAATGTGCATTTAGGTTTTACTAATTTAAGTCAAGAGCGTCAAGTGAATTATTGTTCCAAGGTGATTTGGACAAACTATGGCGTCAGTTCGAGTTGCTGTCCGAGTTCGACCCTTGAACAAGAGGTTTGTACATTGTGTGCGCGTCAGCTTTTACAATGTTCAAATTATTTGGACAATTGTTGTTGTTACAATTGTTAGATTCGCATTTGTTCAATAGGTTTTAATGCTTTTGTTTGTAAAGCATCATAATCTTTATGATAATTCTGTACCTTATATGAACGTGATTACTTGAATGGTTTAGTTACCTACTTTGATTTTAATAGAGAAAAAGAAATGTCAGCGAAGGTGATCGTCCGCATGGAGGGATGTTCAACTTCCATACTAAACCCAAAGGTGACTCGCTAACCTAATATGCAGGCCACAATATTACGCTCACCAGCAAACAGCCAATTTCTACCCAGTATTCTCTCAGCAAGAGACGAGATAGTCAGCGTGATCTCTGTGATGGCAATCAGAAACGCCAAGAATGGCAGACCACTACTGCAATTCTCTTTTTTCCCCGTGTTCACAGCACATATCCAAAGGCGTTCCAGCAGATGAAATAAAAGATGAAGGGAAGACATTCTCTTTTGATTTCTCCTATGATTCTACTGATATCAGAGGAGGCAGCTTTGTACCTCAGGAACAGGTACTAAAGTCTCAGTATGGAGGCGTCCTCTCACTCTAAGCCTACTCCATCTCTGGGCATAAAGCTCTCTGTATTTGTCACTTGCTGTCTTTTTCAGGTTTTCCAAGACTTGGGGAGTGAGGTTTTGACAGCTGCGTTTGAGGGGTATAACGCCTGCGTCTTCGCGTATGGACAGACAGGCTCGGGGAAATCCTACACCATGATGGGGAATCCAGTAAGGGCACTGCTCCTTTTAAACATCTCAAACTCTGTGATGAATGTGCTGTTTTAGTTTGCATAAGTACGAGTTCAAAGTTCAGTTCTGAAGACTATTAAATCAGATTAGGGCCATCAGTTGTATGTCAGTTGAATGTTTAGGAGTAGTTATCTTTCTTAAGCAGTTTACACTCGAGCACACACACACACACACACACAAACAATCTCCTCCAAATTAGCGCCTGACTAATAGCATCCTCTCAGTAGCTCTCTTCTCCATCACTCCATCCACAAGCTGCTCCCCACTAATCAGAAAATGTGATGAGGGCAGCAGTTTCTGCTAGCTCTGCTCACCTTGCCCCGGTGCTGGAAACTCAGGCAGCTAATGAGATTTCTTCTAGTCTACCCGGAGACTTATGCAAGGTCATCATGAGGGTGACTGTCAACATGCTTGATAATCATACAGGCCTCTTCATATTCTCCATCTGCTGGATGGTAATTAAAACAAAGGGGTCCATCAGACTCAGGAATTGCTGTTCGGCTTCTCTGGCTCCAAATCAGACAAGCTGGTGTTTGGAATGTTATTAGGATGTCTTAGCATGTCTGCGCTCGTGTATGCGGGGGAGAGATTCAGCTGCGTTGTGAGAAAGTAGGAAGACCAAATTGAATTCTCTTCTCGTCGAATATGGCTTCCTGGGACTGTCTTTTTGATTGGATGTCTGAGGATCATGTATGTGATCTGCATCCTGTGTTTCTCGTGGACACAGGGCGATGCGGGGCTGATTCCAAGGATCTGCGAAGGCTTGTTCTGTCAAGGAGCTGCAAACAGCCAGACTGATGGGACGTCCTTCCTCATGGAGGTCAGGTAAGGGGTCAGCTGATTGGTTGGTTTCCAATGTGTCAGAATATAGCTGCAGATTTCCCTCAATACTGGACATAGACCTGGACCCATATCCATATATAAAGGCCTATAGATGGATGTAGGACAGATATAGGATATAGGACAACCTTCTCTGTTCTGAGAGATATAGGTCTCTGATATAGGAGAGATATAGGATGTACTGGTCTAGCGTTAGCAGTTTAAATAGCCTTTTGGCCTGACAGGGAGCTGTACTGAAGAATGAAGTTAGGGGCATGTGTCTAGCGCCTTGTAATGTGTCAAATGGCCAGAGAAGTCTGATGTGGAACCCAGGAATTTCTCTTTGTGGGTTCACTGCAGTTTCCTGGCAAGACCCTCAGTTATTTCCCGACAGCCTGGACAGGATGCCCCAAAGGTTAACACCGAGCCTCTTCATATCTGCATGATGAATTAGGAGCAGTTAGCTGACAGTCATGTCTTAATGAACGTCTGACCTTGAGTCCTTGATGGAATTTTCTGCCGACTCGAGACTAGGGGACAACAAGAGATTCAGTTTGGCAGAGTGCGGTTCCTTTTGTGAACGGGGTCATTTCCAAATAGGATCACATTTTAATATGTTTTCCTTTCCTCCAGAAGCTAATTTGAATCCCAGAGTTGTTACTGAATACAAGCACTAGGCTTGTTTAATACTTTTGGTGCTTAAATCTTTTTTTTTTAATGCAGCTTTCAAGGATGAACAAATATAATTTAATAAACACTAAAAGCTTTGCAACCTAATCAGGTAGAATTATTTCAGGATTAATTTGTGAACATGAAACATTGGTGCAGGTAATAAATGTAGAATGTTGTTGACTTGTTTTCCAAAAAGCTAATCACTTTCAAATTCATGTTAACAACCACTTTCTTTGTTAGATTGTGGAAATAGTAATTTGTTATTAATTAGTTTTGCAGTCAATGCATAAACTATGAGGGAGCAATAATAGCTCTCACTTCAAGTGTTACATTTTAATCTGCAGATTTCAGTCTAGTCATGCTTTAGTTCGGTTTTGATCAGGAAATAGCTTTTTTTAAATGCAATCATTTTATGCCCATCATTAAACAGGAACTCAATGGTGGCAAAAACAATCGGATCACCAAACGCAGCCATTAAAGTAGAAATTGTTACTCAACCTTCACCATCCAACCCTACACGATGATTATCATAAATACTCTTATTGTGAAAAGACTTGTTCTCCTCCTATGGTACCAGCCACATAGAGATCTGTTCTCCTCCTATGGTACCAGCTACATAGAGATCTGTTCTCCTCCTATGGTACCAGCTACATAGAGATCTGATTGTCTTCCTATGGTACCAGCTACATAGCGATCTGTTCTCCTCCTATTGTACCAGCTACATAGAGATCTGTTCTCCTCCTATGGTACCAGCTACATAGAGATCTGTTCTCCTCCTATGGTACCAGCTACATAGAGATCTGTTCTCCTCCTATGGTACCAGCTACATAGAGATCTGTTCTCCTCCTATGGTACCAGCTACATAGAGATCTGTTCTCCTCCTATGGTACCAGCTACATAGAGATCTGTTCTCCTCCTATGGTACCAGCTACATAGAGATCTGTTCTCCTCCTATGGTACCAGCTACATAGAGATCTGTTCTCCTCCTATGGTACCAGCTACATAGAGATCTGTTCTCCTCCTATGGTACCAGCTACATAGAGATCTGTTCTCCTCCTATGGTACCAGCTACATAGAGATCTGTTCTCCTCCTATTGTACCAGCTACATAGAGATCTGTTCTCCTCCTATGGTACCAGCTACATAGAGATCTGTTCTCCTCCTATGGTACCAGCTACATAGAGATCTGTTCTCCTCCTATGGTACCAGCTACATAGAGATCTGTTCTCCTCCTATGGTACCAGCTACATAGAGATCTGTTCTCCTCCTATGGTACCAGCTACATAGAGATCTGTTCTCCTCCTATGGTACCAGCTACATAGAGATCTACAACGAGAGAGTGCAGGACCTCCTCCAGAAGACGACCATGGTGAAGGGCAGTCTGAGGGTGAGAGAGCATCCCAAGGATGGGCCCTACGTCCAGGGTAAGACTTCTGCAATGTCCCCTCGTCTCTGGAACTTCCGCAAGGCCAGTGTGTGGCTGCCCTGCGCCCGATGCTGATGACTGGCTTGTGTGTGTGTGCCATCAGGCCTGTCCAAGCACCAGGTGCATCACTACAGCGAGGTGGAGGACCTGATGGCGTGGGGGAACGCCAGGCGCACCACGGCCTGCACGGCCATGAACGATGTCAGCAGCCGCTCACACGCCATCTTCACCATCAGCTTCACGCAGGTGCACAAGCACGACTCGGACCTGACGTTACTATGACGATATCAGGGTTTCCCGCCGAAAATTTGTTAGTTAAGGTGGTAGGGTGAGATTTGCCGGCGGATCGAGGGGTTTATTGACAACGTAGTTAAGGCGGCAGGAGTGTGTTGCTTAGGCGGCCGCCTTAACTGCAAAGTGCTGCGGGAAACCCTGGATATTCTGTTTCGAAAGCCAGGTCCATATTCTTTTTAAGTGTCGGAAAGGGTTTGTCTTGGGGCACTAAACGCACACACCTTGAATATTATCTCTCTGTGTGTATGTATATATATCTCTGTGTGTGTGTACATGTCTCTTCTTCAGTTTTGTGTGTGTGTGTGTGTATACATCTTTGTGTAAGTAAGTAAGTAAGACTTTATTTATATAGCACATTTCATACAAGAATTGTAGCTCAAGGTGCTTTACACAAAATCAATAAAAACAATAATACAAGTGATAAAAGTAATAATTAAAATAGCAAATTATAAAAACAATAATATAACTAATAAAAGTAGTAAAACCCTTCTGAGATAAAATTACTTAAATGCTTCGGTAAGAAGGTAGGTTTTAAGCTGTCTTTTAAAAATGTCTAGCGTATTTGCTTCCCTAATATTTATGGGTGATTTGTTCCATAGTTTCAGTGTTTTAGCTGGTGTGTAGTTTATAAGGGAGTTAGCAATGTAGCTAGGTCCTTGTCCATGTAGAGCTTTGTATGTGAGGAAAAGGACCTTAAAGTCAATTCTGAAGGTAACGGGGAGCCAGTGTAAAGTAGCTAGGACAGGACTAATGTGTTCTCTCCTTTTAGTTTTGGTTAATAATCTAGCTGCAGAATTTTGAATGAGCTGTAGTCTTTCAGTGGTTTTCTTGGGAAGACCAGTGAAAAGTGCGTTACAGTAGTCCAGCCGGCTGGATATAAAAGCATGAATTAACTTCTCTGCATCATTTTGGTTTATGAATGGTCGTACCTTTGCTATATTCCTCAGGTGAAAGAAAGCTGTTTTGGTCACTTTATTAATGTGAGAGTTGAAATTCAAATCTGAGTCCAGGATTACACCGAGACTTGTCACCTGTGGTTTAAGACAGGGGGTTAAACCTCCTAGATTCTTAGTAAGCATCTCTCTTTTGGATTTGGGGCCACATAGTAGGACTTGGTTTTGTCTTCATTTAATTTAAGAAAGTTATCATTCATCCATTTGTTTATTGCCAACAGGCAGTTGGTAATGGAATTGATGGCCGTTGCATCGTTGGGTTCAGTGGATATATATATAGTTTTGTGTCATCCGCATAGCTATGGAAATCTATGTTATGTTCTCTATGTTGCCGAGTGGTAACATAAAGAGAAAAAAGTTATGGACCTAAGCAGCTTCCTTGAGCAACCCCGTAGCAGTTCTCATGTTTCTTGGACCTATGGTCACCTAAACTAACATAAAACTTCCTTCCTGTGATATATGATTTCAGCCAGTTCAATACACTATCCGTGAACCCAATAAGCTTTTCCAGTCTATTGATTAAGATGTTGTGATCAATGGTATCAAATGCTGCACTGAGATCTAACAGGATAAGGATAGAGACTTTATTTGCATCAGAGTTTAGTCTGAGGTCGCTAATTATTTTGGTGAGAGCAGTTTCAGTACTGTGATATTTCCTGAAACCTGACTGCGAGACTTCCAGCATGTTATTTTCTTCAAGAAAAGAATTTAATTGGACTAAAACTATCTTTTCCAGTACTTTACTAATAAATGGAAGGTTTGATATTGGTCTGTAATTTGCAAGTAGACTGTTATCCAATTTGGGTTTCTTTAACCCTCGTGCTGCCTTCGGGTCACATGACCCAAAGGTTCATAACGAACCATCGTTGTGTTTACCCAATTTTACCCAATACAAAAACAAATTAAAATAATTTTCTTTTAACCTTTGCAATGTGGGGGGTCTGAGACAGCCTAGCTGTTAAAAGAAAATGCTTCACTTTGTCTTTGTATGCGGTAAATTTGTCGCAATACGACGGTGGGTCACAATGACTGATGGGTCAGAATGACCCGAAGATAACACAAGGGTTAATAGGGGCTTTACAACAGCTGTTTTGAAGGCATCTGGGAAGACGTCAGTTCTAAGGGATGTGTTTATATGTCTCTTCTTATGTACATGTCTCTTCCTCAGTTTTGTGTGTGTGTCGTGTGTGTCGTGTGTGTGTGTGTATATATATCTTTGTGTGTACATGTGTCTTCCTCAGTTTTGTGTATGTGTGTGTCTAATGTATGTATGTGGGTGTGTGTTACCTCTATGCCCTCAGGCTCGGTTCGACCCTGCCCTGCCTTGTGAGACGGTGAGCAAGGTCCACCTGGTGGATCTGGCAGGCAGCGAGCGGGCAGACGCCACGCGCTCCTCCGGGGCCAGGCTGAAGGAGGGGGCCAACATCAATCGCTCCCTCGTCACGCTGGGCAGCGTCATCTCAGCACTGGGTGCGTCTCACTTGCCGGGATCACCACCTCAGTTCTCTGTGTGATAACACAACTACCGCCTCGCACACTTACCTCAGTTCTCTGTGTGATAACACAACTACCGCCTCGCACACTTACCTCAGTTCTCTGTGATAACACAACTACCGCCTCGCACACTTACCTCAGTTCTCTGTGATAACACAACTACCGCCTCGCACACTTACCTCAGTTCTCTGTGATAACACAACTACCGCCTCGCACACTTACCTCAGTTCTCTGTGATAACACAACTACTGCCTTGCACACTTACCTCAGTTCTCTGCACTATAACTCACATAATGAAAGTCATGCTTGTGCTGCTTAATGATATTTATAGGACCAGCTCTTTGTTGTTGTAGTCTGAAATGCTGAGGGGTTCGTCCCCTTCATTCCCCCCCCCCCCCCCCCTCCTCCTCCAAGTATCTTTCAGGCGAGAATCATCCTACTGTTAGAACCCCCTAAGGCTGGTTTAATTGGTCTGTTTGTGTGCCACGTGATGCCAGCTGACCTGAGTGACAGTGGGCATGGACCCCAGTCCTCCAGGAAGAGGAAGCTGGTGTTCGTTCCCTACAGAGACTCGGTTCTGACGTGGCTTCTGAAGGACAGTCTGGGAGGGAACTCCAAGACCATCATGATCGCAGGTACAGAACATCTCTCTGATGGGGACCACCAATACAGGCCCACCCTGAGGGAAGGTCTTAGAACCCATCCATGTGTGTCCTCAAACTTCCTGGAGATGGAGGTGATAGTGTTGCGTAACCTTAGGGATGGGGGTGGTCAGGGGTTGAGGTGTGGGTCAACGTTCATTTAGGAATTGCCTTTGACCCTCACCTTTGTGCTAAGTGGGAATGTGTGATTTGTCCTCGCAGCCCTTTCCCCTGCTGATGTCAACTACGGAGAGACTCTTAGCACCCTGCGCTACGCTAACAGAGCTAAAAACATTGTCAACTCTCCGATGGTGAACGAGGACCCGAGCGTTCGGGTCATCAGGGAGCTGCAGGCGGAGATTGCCAGGCTGAGAGAGATGGTGGGCCCGGCCAATCAGGTGAGCTCCCCTCGCAGAGAGATCCAATGAAATTGATTTGTACAGCTTTTTTTTTTGCAAGCAGTGTCACAGAGGGATTCACATACGCCCATAGAATTGCACCTAAACCAACCTGAACCCTCAGAGAGATAAAAAATTGAAGACACCTTGGAAGGTTCAGAGATTAAGTCGAGGTCCAGAACTCTGTAGTGAAAGAAGTACTTCCTGAATGTAGATCATTGGCGATGGTTTTTAATAATTGTTCTTTTTTTTTCTAGCCATGCATTTGTTAACACGTGAGGGTCATGTTCTTGGCCCTCTGTCTGTCCTCAGGACTTCTCAGGGGATCCGGCCTCCACGCTCCGAGTGGAGAAGAAACTTCACCGGAACGAGGCCAAGGTGAGCCGAACACCGGTGTCTCCTCGACGTCACGTCACGGCTACCCGCGTTCCTTCCGGGAAACGTGAAGTCAGAACGCCGCTCTCTTTCTGCCCTCGTTTAGGTGCTGGAGCTGACCAAGGAGTGGGCGAGCAAGTGGGGCGAAACGCAGAACATCCTCAAGGTGTGATTATCCATGTCTTTTACCTCCTGTTGTCATTCCCCGGTTGCAGATACTTCTTCCCGGAAAGCGTTTCTGAAGAGCTGATGTTGTAACTTGTTTGGCGGCCTCGGTCCTTGTCTGTCTGTGTGGTTCTCTCTCTCCCTGCTCCTTCCTCCTCAGACAGACACACATACACCCCCCTAACAAAAAAACAGAAACCCAGCCCAACAGATGGCCCTGTGCCGTGTCAGAGCTTAGGAGCCGTCTGTCCAGTTGCTGTGAGACTTAGAAGGCCACATGAGCTTGACATATTAGCAGAATTTAATGTTTTAGTCCTTGGCTGGCTGGTGTCATTTACCATTCTGTTAGAAGAAGCTTTTCTGTGAAGAAGCCAACTCGGGGGGGAGAAAAAAATAAATAAAAAAAACTTCCAAAGTATCCTGGGAGCAATTTACGGTCGGTTTCCTCGACTCACAGAAGCCCAGTGTGTTCTCTGAGCTGACTGCTACATGGAAATTAGCTGGTTGGTTTTCAGAGCTCCGTAATTGAGGATAATCACTTGATGTAGCTCTTTGTTGTGATGTTTTCTAGTTCCCTCTCTTTGTTTTTGTCTTCAGTCTTTGCTCTGTTTCTGAACGTAGGAAATATTACTTGCAAATACCATAGTCAGTTTGAAAGTGCCACTAGTGAGGGGATTATAAAAACTTTTGTTTGGATGAATGCTTTGGCACTTCAGGATTAAATGATGTTCTAGTTGCCTGAAGGCCTTTTGTTCGAAATGATGATGTGCCTACACCAGGATATTGAGCAGTATTTGTGATGGACCATTAATTCAACAGCCATTGTGGATGGATGAGGACTTGTCACAAACAATATCTAGTATTTTTTTCTGTAACTCCCACTGTAATAGCAGAGCAGGATGGGTCATCTCGTGACAATTGGATTGAACAAACTGATTTAATGAGATCGGTCCTCTATTCAGACACACCTTTTGACTGTTCCTGATACAGCAGTAGTTATTAGAGCTCTTGCATGAATGGCTTCATTAACGGCCAAGTGGCAAGGTTGTAGATGTGTTCAGTGATCTTTTCATTTCAGCTGGGTTCATTTTCAGCTGCTCGCAGTTGACACGTCTGACCAGGAGGGGTCCTTGTAGCTCTTCAGAGATCCAGAACCTGGACTCTCAGTGTAATAAAAGTAGCAGGCCAGGTGCCATTTATATTTAATTTTCCAGCTATTTGGATGTGAATGGTATCCAGCTGCCATTAGAGATGGTTTAACGGTCCTGAAGTCAACATTTGACAAAGTGAGGAGAGCGCCAATGAGCGACAGCTTCAGATGTGCCTTCTCTCGCCCCTGAGAAAGGAGAGGGAGAGCAGAGGAGAGCAGAGGAGAGCAGAGGAGAGCAGAGGAGAGCAGAGGAGAGCAGAGGAGAGCAGAGGAGAGCAGAGGAGAGCAGAGGAGAGCAGAGCAGACCGAAAGGGAGCAGAGGAGAGCAGACCGAAAGGGAGCAGAGGAGAGCAGACCGAAAGGGAGCAGAGGAGAGCAGACCGAAAGGGAGCAGAGGAGAGCAGACCGAAAGGGAGCAGAGGAGAGCAGAGGAGAAGGAAGATGTGCCTCACAGAATATATCCCCCAGCATGCCTCACTCAGCCAGCCCAACACGCACTCGTTGATTTGCGACGATAAGGCATTTTTATATATAATCATCATTTCCTCTCATTTCAAAGTGATGGATGCAATGTGAAGGCATTCTTTACAGTAGCTTTCAACCCAGCCTCTCGCTCTCGCTCTCTCTCTCGCTCTCTCTCTCGCTCTCTCTCTCTCGACTGCACAGTTCTAAACCCCTACTTGAAAAACAACTCACCAGCTTTCCCTTACCGGAGGTGAGAGTTGGAACAGCTGTGTGTTGTCGTGAGTATCGATGAGGAGACTGACTATTGGGTCTGACCGATCATTTGCACGGTCAAATAACGTGTTGTGGCGAATTCATAACGAAGTGATTATGAAATATCTTCGACCACCTACACCTGAATCCCATGGAGAGCGTGCTTATTAGGACTTGGTCGTTGACTGGAGTGTGTGGGTGGTTTGCTGTGGGACTCTTAGAGAGAGGCTGGCAGTTGCAGATGAAGCCTAAATCACGATGGTACATGAAAGCTCATTACAAGCTGCCTCCCCCTCTAATTAAGAGGTCTTGATTAGCAGCACATGGAGAGGCCGTTTCTGAGTGCCCTGCTTGCTCGTTAAAGGAGCCATGTTGTAAATCTCAGCTTGCGTGTTGAAGGGTAGGTGAAGTGAGGCGGCTGTTCTTGCCAGACCAGGGTCTGGGGCTTAGGGTCTGGGGTGGAGCAGCGGTGCGCTTATCGGGGCTGTGTGTCTCCATGCAAGAGGGCGGTTATGATGCATGACACAACGTGACACCCGGCTGAAAGGCCACTCCACTGGCAAGCGGCTGGCTCACTGATGTTGCCATAACTCTAAGTGTTTGATGAATGACTTTATGGATTTGACATTTGTCATCCCTCGTACATTTGCATTCTGCGGCGATGAAAAATGCTGGTTTCCTGTGCTGAATGCAGGAGAGGCACTGAGCTCTGAAGAGACAGCCTCCCTTTCAGCCTTCCGTCTGCACAACGGCCTCCTGTCTGTCGCCAAGGAAATCACTTGGCTTGATTCAAAATCCAGAACTACAGTAGCTAATGAGATGTATAAAGACCGAAAGGGCTAACATTACCAAGGCACTTGTAACGCTGCAAACCTTTGTTTGACTTTGTTTGTTTGAGTAAATTAGATGACACAGCTCGTCTGTGGACTTCCTATGGACTTCCTGTCGTGTGCAGAGAGGACTCCTGGTCTCTGCTGTTCCTCGGGTCCGCAGTCCGCACACACCCAGACACTGGCACGACCCCATGACCCCCGTTCGCGTGACTGTAAGCCAAACGTGTTTGATGAGTTTCTCAGGGACAGCTTGAGTAAATTGCTGTTTAGGTTGTGAGGCGGCAAGTCGTCCGAGAACGGCGTAAACAGAACTTTAATTCTGTATCCAAGGCCATTTTGGAAGCAAAGTTATTCTTCCTCGGCTTCTTAGATTAGAGGTTACAGGGCACCTAAGAAAGGGAATGAATGTGAGACAGGTTGAAGAGCAGCCTCAGCCGTAGACAAATGGCAGGAAGAGCAGGGTTGGGGGAAGGAAGATGAGGTACTAGGAGCAAGAGAAGGTGGAGAAAAAGCTTAAATTGACTGGTTATGACACAAACCGAGACCCTGTTAGAACGAGGACTTTCCCCCTTTGTTGTATCTCTGGTGGGTCTTGATATTTTGAAACAATGCTTTGGAAAAATGTGGTGATGTGTGATTTTTTGAAATGTTTCAGCGTTCTGTAGGAAGGTTGGAACAGGAAGAAGCAAATGAAAATCGATGGGAGCGTTGCTCCACTAAACGTTCTGGGAGGAACCGGACTTTGTTTCAGTGTTTGGTGAGAAACGGCGTTGAAAAGAATTTCCAATCTCTTTGATCAAGGTAATGTTTTTATTTCCCTGGACTCAAACTTGCTGGGATCAGCAGACGGTGTAGAGGAAATCTAGAACGGCGTGTTTCCTGGGTCTGCCTCTGTTCACTCTCCATTTACTCTGTTCAGTCAGCACTTATACACCATATTTCATCATTACTGTGTCTCATGACCTTATCACAACCACACCCTGTCAGCAGTTACCCTTGATACATCATTGGAGATGACCTTTGATGCTCAGAAACCTTGTTCGTTCACCGTGTCAGCGAACAATTGAGTATTCAACTACTTATATATGAAATAAAAATCTTTTTAAGCGAGTAACCCACACAGGAACCTTACAAGCAGAACTGGACTCATCTGAGAACGTCTTCATTTCACCAGAGACATTACGTCTCCTGGATCCACAGACCTTCTCTGGAGGGAACAGTCTCCCTGGGTGAGAGGGTTCCATCGACGCAGGCTTGTTGTGGACCCCTCCAGGAGAGAGAAGAGAGAGAGAGGGGGGAATGAGAGATGGATGGGGAGAAGGATGAGCTGATTGGTTAGCCTATCGAGCAGCTCTCCTCTGCATAGCAAAAGGGGAAACATGAGGAGCTGAAGCGCTCAGAAATCCATTAAAATTTCGACCCAACTGCAGATGATGGCTTTAATGGGAACTTAAACGCTGCCCAAGCCTGGCTGCTTGTCTGGGGCAGAGTTAATTATTCTCACCACCTGCCTCAATCAGAGTGAAGCATGGGGGATGTGCAGAGAGGGAGGAGAGGGGAAGTGAGAAAAGGAGAGAGGGAGGGAAGGAGAGAGACATTCTCACCACAGTCAGAAGTCCAACTTGTTTTGTGGCGGCCTACGTTCATGGCTGATACTTGAGACAAGTGTGTGTGTGTGTGAGAGTGAGAAAGAGAGAGTGTGAGAGAGAGCGAGAGTGTGAGAGAGGGAAAAATCTCATCTTGTCCTGATGTCTGTGGAAAGTGACACAGTGCATTAATCGGCCAGACCTCACCTCACCTCTAATGAAGTCTGTGAAGATTCCCTTTAATGAAGTACGGGGCCAGAGTCCATGTGTCTCCCTCTTCATTAGAAAAAAGGATTTTACCCATCTCTGTCTTGTCGATGAGGGCTGGAGGGGGAGCAGGCTGGGTCTCTGACGGGGATGGAGGGAGGCCGAGAGGGAGGCCGAGAGGGGGGCCGAGAGGGAGGCCGAGAGGGAGGCCGAGAGGGAGGCCGAGAGGGAGGCCGGGAGGGGGGCCGAGAGGGGGGCCGGGAGGGAGGCCGAGAGGGAGGCCGAGAGGGAGGCCGAGAGGGGGGGGAGCTAGAACACACAGAGTATTGACTGAATCTTCCGTATGTTAGATATTTTCTGCTCGGCCTCTTGAAAAGGTACTTATGATAATCCGTCGCAATTTGAGGTGTGAGTCCCACAGCTTAACACAGCGGATTCTCCTGACAGGGCCACACACCCACTCTGTTTCTCTCTCTCACACACACACACACACACTCTCACACTCTCTCTCACCCATTGAGTAGAGGCCATGGCTCAGAGAAGAAAAGGTTGTTAGCCTTGAACCCACACCAGGAAGTTTAATTGCTTAACTTAACATAAGTTTCAGTAACCCTGTGTTTCTCAAGGCCTTCCTGGGAAGGGGGGCGGGGGGGGTGGGGTGGTACAGGTCTTCAATAGGTTTCCTGTTTTGTCCCCATGTCTGATATATTTTTTCAAGGTAGATCATTGTTAAAACGCACCCTTCCTGACCATTCTGCATTCCTTTTAAACCGAGTGGAATTCATTCCGGCAAGGATTTTTGCCTGACTTGTTTCAGGTGTTAATGCTTCACACACTCTCTCACACTCTCTCTCACACACACACACATCTCTGTGACTCTCAGGTTGGCAGTGTGTTGCACATTGCTCCAGCATCAGCTGTCTGGTGAAGCGTAGACCCTATGGTGCTCATCAGAGCAGGAGCCAAACTTGGCTGTAAAAATGTCTTTCACGGATTACAGCAATTTTTCTGCCTCTTATCACCTTCCTGTTGAGGTGCTGAAATGCCATTGAATACATATTTAGCAGAGATTTTCGGATATGCAGAATGGATTTTTCACGTGCACATTGATTTAGTCTGACTTCTGAGTTTCTGATGTGACTGGTAATGTTGGGGTGCGATGGCCTGCAAGCTGAATGTCAGCACAATAGGGCAGCATTAATCACAGACTTGTGTGTGAAATATGGACCTTAAACCCTTCCTCTTATTTATAATCTGATGGGAATTTTGTATGAATAAATATAATTTCTCACGGTAGAAAATGGTGCGTTCATGAAATTGTTTTTATAATAATTTATATTTCCCCAATATTCCACTTGTTCTCATACATATCACATCATGTTGTGTACACAAGAGCATGGTGTGGTACTGTTTATTCATATGAATGGAACGGGCTGGAGATGGCAGACATAAAAAGTGAATCTTTGACCTTTGTCTGACCTTTCCTGCGTCGTCACCAGGGATGTGTCTACCGTGCTGAGGCCGGCTGAAGTTGTCCTGATCTGTGATCGACTAACTTGACTGTCACAGGGGTTTTAATGGCCCTGGAGAACGGACATGTCTATAAACAATCACCCAAATGATGCGTGCCACGTGTGCTCTCCGCCTCTGGCCTCTGCGTGGTTGCCACGGCGTCGCTCGGTGAACACCGTGC
>NC_085023.1:20832518-20881351 GCF_963692335.1 Osmerus eperlanus
GAGCTTGATAAAAATAAACCGGAGTGTTGGACCTTTTCTATAGCTTTACAAGACATTCCAGGGTTCCCACCAGCCGTGTTCTGTGGTAAGTCATACTCATTTTTTGGCAATGGCGGTGGCAATCTCGCTGGAGCGACTGTGTACTTCGTGGCAGTGTATTCACTTAACAGTGGCAAGAGATTGAGAAATGGAATGAGACTATCCAGGTTTAGCTGTCAGGTTTGCCTGGTGGAGAGCTCAGAAATGGCTCCAACAATCCTAGAAAAGGCCTACTTTCCCCCTGTTGGAGCAGAGATTGGTGGGGGTGTGGGGGGGGGGGGAGAAGAGAAGAGGGGATGAGGGGGTTAGAGAGAGGGGGGTGGGGGGGCTTACAGGTCCGGAAGAGTCTGTCCCCAATTTCTGTTGAAAGGCTTAGACACAGATTTTTGGGCCCTGTAAATATCAGCTCAGCGCTGCATGTCTCTTTCTCACCCCCCCCCCCCCCCCCACACACACACACACACACATACACACACACTTACACACACACACACACACACACAGAGCTTGTCTGTGCCCACACACAGGGAGTGGGTGTTCACTGTTGGGCTATCAGGGCTTGATGCGCATGAGCCAGGAAGCCTGTGCCCCTCCAGTCATCTTCCACCATCAACCTCTGACTTGTCCCTGAGTGTCACTCCATCAACCTCTGACTTGTCCCTGTGTGTCGCTCCATCAGCCTCTGACTTGTCCCTGTGTGTCGCTCCATCAACCTCTGACTTGTCCCTGTGTGTCGCTCCATAAACCTCTGACTTGTCCCTGTGTGTCGCTCCATCAACCTCTGACTTGTCCCTGTGTGTCGCTCCATCCACCTCTGACTTGTCCTGTGTGTCGCTCCATCCACCTCTGCCTTGTCCCTGTGTGTCGCTCCATCCACCTCTGACTTGTCCCTGTGTGTCGCTCCATCCACCTCTGCCTTGTCCCTGTGTGTCGCTCCATCCACCTCTGACTTGTCCCTGTGTGTCGCTCCATCCACCTCTGCCTTGTCCCTGTGTGTCGCTCCATCCACCTCTGACTTGTCCCTGTGTGTCGCTCCATCAACCTCTGACTTGTCCCTGTGTGTCGCTCCATCCACCTCTGACTTGTCCCTGTGTGTCGCTCCATCCACCTCTGACTTGTCCCTGTGTGTCGCTCCATCCACCTCTGACTTGTCCCTGTGTGTCGCTCCATCCACCTCTGACTTGTCCCTGTGTGTCGCTCCATCCACCTCTGACTTGTCCCTGTGTGTCGCTCCATCAACCTCTGACTTGTCCCTGTGTGTCGCTCCATCCACCTCTGCCTTGTCCCTGTGTGTCGCTCCATCCACCTCTGACTTGTCCCTGTGTGTCGCTCCATCCACCTCTGCCTTGTCCCTGTGTGTCGCTCCATCCACCTCTGACTTGTCCCTGTGTGTCGCTCCATCCACCTCTGACTTGTCCCTGTGTGTCGCTCCATCCACCTCTGACTTGTCCCTGTGTGTCGCTCCATCCACCTCTGACTTGTCCCTGTGTGTCGCTCTATCCACCTCTGCCTTGTCCCTGTGTCGCTCCATCCACCTCTGCCTTGTCCCTGTGTGTCGCTCTATCCACCTCTGCCTTGTCCCTGTGTGTCGCTCCATCCACCTCTGCCTTGTCCCTGTGTCGCTCTATCCACCTCTGCCTTGTCCCTGTGTCGCTCCATCCACCTCTGCCTTGTCCCTGTGTCGCTCCATCCACCTCTGCCTTGTCCCTGTGTCGCTCCATCCACCTCTGCCTTGTCCCTGTGTCGCTCCATCCACCTCTGCCTTGTCCCTGTGTCGCTCCAGGTGCTGTGGTACAGCTCGGCAGGGGCACCATGTTCCGTTTCAACCATCCCACTGAAGCGGCCCAGCTCAGAGAGAAACGCAAGGTACCCCTCACACCAGACCACTTCTACTAACCTCGTTTACACCCGGAGATCTGGCTTTGAGTCCTGGAGTCAGTCTGTTTCCCCTGTTCCTCCTGCATATCTTATTTAATAAATATTTTAGTGAGG
Organism: Osmerus eperlanus; assembly: GCF_963692335.1. Classification (NCBI taxonomy): domain Eukaryota; kingdom Metazoa; phylum Chordata; class Actinopteri; order Osmeriformes; family Osmeridae; genus Osmerus; species Osmerus eperlanus. Next base: position 20,834,550 of record NC_085023.1, read on the forward strand.
AAGTTCTATGCAATTCTTCCTTGAGTCATAATTATAGCTGCGCCGTCTGTGATACAATAAAACAAGCTGATCTCTCTTCAAAGAAATGCATGTCGAGTCCTCCCAGCTATCTCTGTAAATATCTCCCAGTATTCCCTGGTCCCCCTCTCTCCTCCTACGGATGCTTTTTACTCCGAGGAGAAAAGAGATCTCGGGTTGTGGTCCAAAACGCTCGCGTACCTGATTGTTTTTTGGCTGAGGCTGGTGTAGCAGGTTAAGGAATGTTGAGCCTGTATGTAAATTTAGAAGCCTTCTGTTTACCACCACAGGGAATCCTACCCTTCATATGTGTAGCTTTTCAAACTCACCCGATTTAAATCAGTTTGATTAGCCGGGTATTGCATGACACCATTATTGTCAATAGTTTGGATTCCATTTATTTTTGTTAAATAGGTTATGCTCCTATTTCTGGAGTGCTTTTTCGATCAGGATGTTGTTTTATATTCAGCTGCACTCAATCGTCGATTATCTTGTTTTGTTGGACTATAAACTAGCAGTTGGACTCCCTGCATCTGAGGATTGAGATCTGTAGAGAGCACTCACATAAGATTTGTTCGTATTTGTTTTGCTCACTGTTGAAAGATTACACATGCAGCAACAGCCAAACGCTTTTCAGTGTTACTAAGAGTATCAAGGCCCCATTCTTTACAATTAATTATCAGATTCAGTGGAAGAATGCATTAATTATTTACCCCAACCGTTTGTACGGCATGTCCCAGGTGTGTAAGCCTCCAGAGGGATCTCTACAGCCACCTGGGTCATGCTGCATAAACAACCCTCATTAGCCTGGAGTGGTGATGACTTTCATCAGTCTCTTTCTGGTTTCATGACACAGCTGCCATCCTCTCTCTTTCCTAACTCCTACGTGGATGTGGAGATCAGATTGCTGTGTTTGGTTTCTCCTCCAGAGCGGTCTCCTGTCCTGTTCCAGGCTGTGTGTCTCTGTGCCAGACCTCTCCAGACCCTCTGAGAGCCTGGCCAAGGCCATGCTGCTCTACCCAGGGTGAGTGATCCTCACACACTCCCACACCTGAGCCTCCGTGCCGCCCCCTCACTCAGACCAAGGGGCCCCCGGAGGAGAACCATATGACGTGGAGGGCCTGATTTTGAAAGGGGGGGGGGGAGGGGGGGGTTCTTTTCAGTAATGCCAACGTCAGGTGTTCCCCATCCACCTGAGGGCTGTCTGCTCATTACACTGTGTTTGTCTGGCTTGAGGACCGAGTGAAGCTCCTCTGTAACAAGCCAGCAGAGGCGGGCTCCGTCCCAGCTGCAGCTGATAGGCTGCTGTTTTACAGCAGCCTATCAGCTGCAGCTGATAGGCTGCTGTAAAACAGCGAGGACTCCCATCCTGCCAGCTTGTCATCTCCTCGAGAAGACAGCGGGCCCCAAACAGCAGCACTCCTGCGGTCGAGAGACTACAGAGAGGGAGTTGGAGAGGGGGGGCGTGAGAGGGAGGGGAGGTTGAGGTTGGGAGATAAAGGAGCAGGGGGATAAAGATGGAGGCATGGATTGACGTCCTACAAGTTGAGGAGATTGAGGAAGTAGTCTGGCAGAGAAGGTCTCTCTAAACTGAGGAGTCAGATGGCTGAGCGGTGAGGGAGTCGGGCTAGTAATCTGAAGGTTGCTAGTTCGATTCCCAGCCGTGCCAAATGATGTTGTGTCCTTGGGCAAGGCACTTCACCCTACTTGCTTCGGGGGGAATGTCCCTGTACTTACTGTAAGTCGCTCTGGATAAGAGCGTGTGCTAAATGACTAAATGTAAACCATCAGATGTCACAGCGTGTGCCCTCAGTGCAGTCAAGGTTTGACTGCTAACACATCACCATAACCGTAACCCATAGGCATCAGGCTGACAACATACAGCCACACGCTCACAACCCTACAGATCTCCGGAGTCGAGCACACCAGTCTGCCTTGAAGCTGGACCAATTGTTTCGCGTTAATCCACCTCGTGGCATAAACCCTCTGACCTTAATCAGAGAAGTCACTTGAGATGTGAGCTCATTTGCGAGCCTTTCACCGCACGGAGAGGGTGTGAAGCCATCTTGTCTGGATGCTGGACAGATCCTGCTAATCCGAGCAGGCTCTGCACTGCTCTGGACCGCCGTTTCTCTCTGCCCAATTTGATCAGCGAAACCGAGAGGAATTAATTGGATCTTCTATCATTTCATATCTGTGGAAGCGGCTGAGTTCTGCCTGCTTCGGTAAAGTGGAAATGGATAATGAGCACAGCTCTGTGAGTGAGGGGTTGGTGTGAGTGTAGCTTCCAGCCAAAGCTACAACAGTGTGTGTGTGTGTGTGTGTTTGGAAGAAGAAACAAGAAATAATCATTTAGGCCTTCAACTTCTGTATGTTTAGGCCAGACCCCATCAGATTTCCGGTGTAAAAGAGGCCAGTCAAGGTCAACCCCGCCTGTTTCTCCCGCTCCTGGTGGAACGTTCCGGATTATCTGACCCACGCCCATTTAATGGCCACCGCAGTTCTCCTGTTCCTCCACTGACAGCCCTTCTGCTCTGCTCGGTCTGACCAGGAGACCTGGGCTGGTGTGGGAGCAGGGCTGGAGACAGGCTGTGATTAGCTGTGCAGGGCTGAGGGGCTGAGGGGCTAGCTGGAGAGTGCTCTGATGTCAGTCTGCCAGCTAGCTACCCACTCGGAGGCGGGCTCCCGTTACTGAAGATCTACCTCCTGTGTGCTCCATGTGCTGTAAAGGCTATGATTTGATTGTCCAGATTTGTTTTTCTTTTATACTGTTATTTTCTCCCCCTCCTGACGTCTTGGACGGGTTGTAATCATCTCCCTGTGTTCTAGGTTGGAGTTTGAGAAACGGCAACAAGAAAAACTGAAGAAATTGGAAAATCGTCGGTATGTGGAGACAGGCCTGTTTGATCATTCTGTGGCAGCAGCTGTGTGCTTGCTTCAGGTTAGATGTATTCTCCATTGAAATGACAGTGGTGATGGGGTGTGTGTGTTGGACTGGTGTGTGTGTGCAGGAAGCAAGAGGCGGAGCCACAGAGCGAGGGGGTGGGGCCAGTATACGAGGAGGTGGAGCCAGGGATTGAGGAGGTGGGGCCTGGGTGCGAGAAGGCGGGGCCCGGGAGCAAGGAGGTGGATCGGCAAAGTGAGGGGGTGGAGCCAGAACCTGAAGGGGCGGAGCCTGGGGGCGGACAGCGAGGGGAGGAGGACCTGAGCGAGGGATGCTTGGACGCCTGTGATGAGGAGAGGAGAGGAGAAGAGGAGGAGGAGGGTGCTAACGAGAGGAGAGAGGACCAGAGGAAGCTGCAGTCTGCACAACCTGGGGTCGACGCCCGGAAAAACAAAACAGGCTCTGTGTGGTTAGTAAACACACGTACACACACACTTACCATGACCACACACACACACACACACTGTGTCTGGTCCCGCCCTGCCCCAGCTTGATCAGTAGACACCCTTCAAGGGTCCAGAGGAGCTTCTCCCTCTACTCTGACTATGGCTGTGGAGGGCTTGAAGCCTCCTCTCAGTCTGTCAGCTGGTCCACATCAAGCCCTCCACAGCTGCCGTTTCCTGTCACAGATCTTCACGATCTGGATGTGTAGTTTCCCTCTGCCCCCCCGAGCGCCTGTACTGGATGTAAATCCTCAAATCTACATGCACATTCAGATTCCACTGCTAGTTGAGTGGCTCGTATCTCAGACAGCCTTTTGGGTTGTTTGCTATTCAAATCTAATACATGGTTTAGTGAAGGGAGGGGGGCATGTGTGGTTGGGTCTTATGCCTGCAAACTGTTTCAAGTCTCAAGTGTCACGCCACGGCAAATTATTAAAATTGCTTTTGAAAACAAAGAGCCTTGCAGCGTGTATTAGAAACACGTTTTCTCTGCTGTCTCGCCTCTTTGTATAAACATCATTAGGTTGAAATGTGTTTGTTTCTCTGGGTAGAATAACAGATGTGTTATTTCAGTCTGGGTTTCTGACTTCCTGTTGTCCAGCAGGATGGACAGCCCGTCTGCGCTGAACAGATCCAGACTGCCTCGGCTCACCGTGCCCTCTGTCCCACCAGGGACCTGCGCCGGCACGGTACACACACACACTCTTACTCACACACACTCACACACACACACACTCTTACTCACACACACTCTCACTCATACATACACACATATGCACGCGCACATACACACATGCATACACGCGCGCGCACACAAACATATAACAATGTCTACCCTCACACACACTCTCACACACACCCAGCTAGCCCTGCATGCATACACATGGGTATGTAATATTAATGCATTGGTCCGGCCTTATACACAAGCTTGGGGCAGAATAACAGTGGAAGTGTGTGCCTCGTGTTTCTGTAGGTCATTTAATGAGCAGCATGGCAGAGGCAAGCATGGTTGTGTTGGTAATTTATGTATATTTGGATAAGACTACTGGAGTGTTTGTGTGCCGTCTGTGCCTGCTGTAGATCAAGCATATCTCGCTGTCCTCTCTCTCTCTGCACAAAGGTGAAGCTAGTGCCATAATGAGTGCTCTCCCTGCCCAGGCAGAGCTAATACAGCTTTTTATGAACCATGAAATGCTTCTCCCCTGGCTTGTGCTGTTTGTTTATTATGCACATATTTCAGCCCTGTAACGCTGTCCTGCAGGCATAGACCACCTAGCAGAGAAGAGCTTCAGTAAAAGCACAGGGCCACTTCCAGACTCTCGTGTTCCCGTCTCTCTGCTCCTTACTGCATTCGGGTGTTTGGGGGGCTGATGCTTCTCCGCGCCTCCTTTGTAATAATGATGCGCTGCATCGGTCATTGTTTTTGGGACAGTAACCAGGATAGAGGATGTAAGTCATATACTATATGTGTAAAGACTTGAATCTGTTCATTCTCTCTCTCTCTCTCTGTCTGTCTCTCTCTCTCTCTTTCTGTCTGTCTCTCTCTGTCTCTCTCTCTGTGTCTCTCTCTCCCCCACCAGAAGGAGGTCGTACCGTGGACCCGCGTCGTCTTCCCCCCTCACTCGGCCCCGGGCGGAGACGTCCGTCAGCGAGGGGTAAGCACCAGGGACGCCCTGGAGCAGGAGAGGGACTCGTCTCATGAATCAGGGCCAGAGATGGTGTGGGGCGGGCGGGGTGGGGGCGAGGCTGGGGCTGGGTCTGGGGACGAGGAGGAGGACAGTCCAGGGGAAGTCTTCCTCCGCCAGGTGCCTGTCTCGGGCCGGGGTGATGGATGCTTGGCGGGGCCGGAGGGGCACGCTAACGAGAGGCAGGGCGTCCTGGCTGACGGCTGCGAGGGCTCGCCGGGCTCAGAGGGGAGCTCATTAGACGACTCGGCCCTCCTGCGGGGCGCGGCGGGAACCACGCATCTGCCCGGCCGTCCACACGCCGACGCTCTGCTCTCCGCAGACCCGCGGCAGACACGTCAGGCAGGTCCTGGTTCACCGGAAGAAGCCGCCCTGGAGGGCCGGTTCAGCCTGGCTTTGATGGATGGATCCAGGCCGGTGGTGGAGGGGCAGGGGGGCTGCGAGGCAGAGTCCCAGGCAGAGGAGGTGCTAGACGGGGAGCAGGCCTCAGGGCTGGGCTCTCTGGTCAGCAGGGTGTCGTGGGTGTTCCAGGACGCGGGGAGGTTTCTGCGTGGCTCTCCCAGGGTCCTACAGCCCCTCCAGACCCAGACAGCCAGGTCCAGCTGGTCCAGTCAGGTGGCGTCTCTGGTGCTGGACAGCCAGGCCATGTCGGTGGTCAAGGAGAGCCAGGTCTTCTCCCTGATCAGAGACAGTATGGTGTTCTCCTTGGTGAAGGAGCTACCGTTGGTCCAGAACTTCCAGATGGAACTCAACCAGGATCTTCATCCTGTAGAGTCAGTTCTGGCCCTTCATAGTCCCCCTGCCCTCTGTCTGCCCCCGCCCCCCCCTGGCCAGACCCCTGCCGAGGCTACAGACCCACCACAGCACCCCAGCACTGCAGGGGAAGGACACCAGAAGGCAACTCTCCAGGAGCTGGTACCGTCACAGGATCAGGACAGCAATCGAGCTCCCGAAGAATCACAGGAACAACCCGAGTGTAAAGAGTCTGAGGGAACTGGGATTGAAGAACCGCAAGTCACCTACGGAACCAAAGACCAGGACTCGCCCTCACTTGAGGAGGAGAACACAGGCTTAGCCCCTGTGGTGGCCCAGGAAGGTTCTGTGGTGGCCCAGGAAGGTTCTGTGCTGGTCCAGGAAGGCTCTGTGCTGGCCCAGGAGAGTGAGGGTGTTCCCGTGTTTTATCAGAGCCTGGTGGACTTCCCTTCCAACTTGCTGAAGCTCCGGTCCCTCCCCCTGCCCAGCCTGGTAACCCACCTCCAGTCTGCCCTCCCAGCATCGCTACTCAGCTCTCAGAAGATCCTGGCCGTGTACTGGCTCAGCGCGGCCACTCGCAGCCAGCCCCTCCCTCAGCCAGCCCTCCTCATCCTCCTGGAGTCGGCCCTGTACACCCTGACCTCTGACCCCGCTCCCCTGGCCCTGTTCCACCAGCTGCCTCTGCTCCAGCTGAGGGAGGTGCAGGTGGGCTTCGCGGGGCAGAGCGTGAGGCTGCTGGGGCCCACCGAGGACAGCCTCCTCAGCCTCCACACCCTCAGCCCCAGGCTGACCCAGGAGCTGTGCCGCACCCTGCTGGCGGCGGTCCGTCCTGGGGACGTCCACGCCCCTCGCCACCCCCTCCTCCAGGGTGACCTGCCGGGGCTGTCCCTGGCTTGGGGAGCCCCCGTCCCCGACCTGCTGCTGGACGCAGGGCTGCGTGTGTGCTGCCAGTTCCAGAAGAGCCTGGCTGACCTGGTGTACCTGCTGCACGGGAACATGGATGAGGGCCGGCCCAGCCTGGGGGAGGTGCGCCTGCTGCTGTACACCAGCGTGGGGGTGTGTGTGAGCCCCCGGCCGCGGCCCCAGCCCCGAGCCCAGCTCCTCCTCACAGACACGCACCTGGCCCTGCTGCAGGAGGACGGGGTGTTCCACCCCCCCCCCCGCTCCCTCCGTCTGGCCCCCCTCCGGCCGCAGTTCCAGGGGCTGTCGCTACGCCGGCGCTCCCAGATACGCTGCGTGCTGGTGCGCGACGGCGGGAACGGGCCCCAGGGCGGAGCGAGGAGGCTGGACGTCATCTGGGCCCGGCCGGGGGTCAGGGGTCACGCGGAGACGGAGGCCGCTGCCTCCTCTAGTCGGGCCTCTAATTCATCTCCGCAGGCTGAAGTGTGGAAATTAACTTTGGGCTGCTCCGCCGAGGCTGCCTGCCTGATTAATCACTTGTCAGACGTCTGATCGCCGACCGGACAGGCAATAATGAACAGTGCAGCCAAGACGCCAGCACCAGGCGAGCTCCACTGCACCTTAATCAACACAGGGAATGATCTCTGCAATTAGAACAGGAGGCTGCTCTATGCAGATATGCAAGCCTCTGTGTATTTATATATACGTAATATATATATGGTTTTAAGATAATTATGTCACACGTTTGATCCTATATATGTATTTGACCAAGCTTTTGCACTTCAGGAAATGTAAACAAAATGCAGCTCACTGTTCTTCACAGGGCTCGTTCTACCTCGGTTTGTTTTTCCTTTTATACACGTTGCAGTTTTTAAGTAGCTATGATACATTTTCACTTCAACTTGTTTATCGGACGATAAACCAGCACAATCAAAGTCATTTATTTTATGTGATGTTCATACATGTGTCTTAGACATTTTAGAGAGATTACACTTATTTTATTTAAAAACAAACCCAATAAAATGTAATGTCATCAAGTATTATTTATAAATGGAGTAATAAAAGTTGTGGTGATAGTATGTGGTATCCCTCGCTTGGCTTTCGGTTTAGCATGCAGGAGTGGTTCTTTGTGAAGACCTTGACTTGAGCCACCTGGAGAATAACGACTTATGCCCTCTCCTCACAGTCCCTGCACGTTCCTCTTTCTCTGCCCATCTTAATGCCTGCTCCCTTCCCCTCCAGTTCTCTACCTCTCACACTTGTTCTTTCAGTCTCTCCCTCTCTCTCCCTCTCTGTCGATCTGCAGTGTTATTTGTCAGTCACGGGCCTCTTGTCCCTCCTGTACCTGTCTGAAGGACCATGTGAATCAGTATTCCACTCCTGGCCCTCCCCTCGCCAGCGCTAAGACACACGCTAAGCATTGTGGGTCAAGGTGATCCTCCATCGCTGCTACTTTCCAGCTCCTTCCTCCCGACACCTAGCGACTCATCTTCGCCTCTCAGCAGTCCATCTCAGGAAATATATCTGTTGCCTGGGAAACACAAAACTCTAAAAACCAGCAGCTGATGATGTAGGAATGTGATTGTGTTCCTTGGCTGGCTGAAGATCTGAGTCGGGAATGAGATTTGTCTCCCCGTTTGACGGCACGCGTCACACTAAACAACAAGCCCAGTGCCCTGCAATCAGCCCTCTTGTCTGCTCCTAGTATGAGCCAGAGAACTGCCTGGGAATGTGGGATTGTCACACCTATTTCATTGGGCTGAGGTTGAGCCAGGTTTTTTTTTAAGACCCTCCCTCTCATGGCTCAAAGACATTTTAATTAGAAGGTACTCTGGGCCATTCAGCGTGAATCTTGTAATCTAGGTTTTTTTATGTATTTTTTAACAAAAGGCAGAGCAATATTCAAATTTGATGGATAATCAAAAAGGATAACTTTCATTTTCCGCTGGTTAATTTAAAAATGTTAAGATTATATTGAAGCTAATATATTGCAAATATTTTTACAGGCTATGGAAAGTTTTAATATAGATGAGAAAGGAGATAAAAACAATCAATTCTGAGCTGTAATTGAAAACACAAGGAGGGTTAAATCCGCTTGAAATTAGATCTCCCAGTCCTACACACTTTTACGAGGAGCTATAAGAAGGTTGTGAGATTTGTTATTGAAAAATAATCATTGATTATTCTCTCATCTCTTTGTAGGGATAGTGAGACAGAAAACTGTTCTCACTTAAATCAGCCACTTTGTTGTCTCAATCTGAATAACCAATCCTCCACCGTAAACCAGACACCTTCAAACCCTTTTCAGTAAAGTGCATTGCTTCTCAGCAATCTGTGTCGAGTGAAATGAACTACAGCCAAACATAAAGTAGGCTGTCTAGGAATTGCTCAAAATAAATGAGTATCTTGGTCTGACTCGAAAAAAAAGGGGAGAAACAGGTTTTAATCCCGTGTGAAATGCAAGAGACTGAGTGTCAGTTCGCTGTGGCCTAGACCCGCTCACCGCGAGTCATTTGTTTCCGTAATAGACGTCAGCCCGATGCTGGACACGGACTGGGACCAGGCGGGAGGCGTGAGTTCGCAGAACTGCCGACAGACACACACAGGTAGGGAGCTGAATCCTAATCATTACTCTGAGAGATTTCCCCGAAGATCCTCTGTCCCTAATATTAACCGTCACTGAAAGAGGTCCGAACGGTTTGTTTGCCTCATTTGGAAAGAATCAAGCGAGCCGTGTGACCTTATTTGCACTGTGGCTGATGGTTGATAAAGGACTCGATATTTTTCAGTGCCTGATCTTTCAGTTCTTTGGGGTCAGCTTGATATGTGGTTTAAGAACATTTATTCGACTATTTATATTTCACACTAGTCTTGATGACCCATATGCTCTCCTGATAATGGCTGGAATCCATTTCTGAATCATGTTCCAACTTATTCAATAATTCTTCTGTATTTCCTGCACTTGTTCCTGTGCACAGAAACTATTTTGATAGCACATTTCCGGAAGTTGAGAAATGTACGAATGGATGCAGTTGCACAACAAACCGCCCTCTCAAAATGTACTAGAGACATATTCATCACATTTTCAATCAGTGATTGTTTTTATTTTTATATAAAACTAAATTCATCCTTCCATTACTCTGAGGAATGTTGTTGATTTATACCATGATGACTAAAGCAAGTGTCTACGCTAAATATAAACTAAAAGAAATAGTTTGACCCTAGAGTTGATATGGTTGAAGAAACGAGCAACAGTCAATAAGCTTTTATGACCAAAGGGAAGTCAGGTGGCTGAGCGGTTAGGGAGTCGGGCTAGTAATCTGAAGGTTACCGGTTCGATTCCTGGCTGTGCCAATGACGTTGTGTCCTTGGGCAAGGCACTTCACCCTACTTGCCTCAGGGGGAATGTCCCTGTACTTACTGTAAGTCGCTCTGGATAAGAGCGTCTGTTAAATGACTAAATGTAAATGTAAATGACCAAAAAGCACAGTTCAAGACCAGATTCCAGCTGACTTGAAGCTTCAATCAGGAGCATTACAATGTCTAACTTCATGCCTGCTCTCCCCTCTAATGAAACCCGCTGTAGTGTTCCACCAGAACCAGGTTATATCCAGGCCTCTGATGGAATTTGTAGCGGTTAAGTCTCATAGGAGAAGCTCACAATGGCAGTCTGAATGTCACTGGCATCTTTGAGCTGGGCTCATTTGTGAATGTCTGTCCTCGGGCCAGAGAAATTTCGATGCCCTTTAGAAAGATGATTTTGTCACACTGTGTCATTTTTAGATTGGAATACTCTCTTCCTACACCCCCCCCCTCCTCCCCAACCTGCCCCCACAAACCCCCCCCCCCATCCTCCCCAACCGGCCCCCCACAAACCCCTCCTTTCACCCTCTTCGTTTTTGGACCTTGAATGAGTCACATTAGCATTTGCAGGAACTGCAAGAGATTTGCCACCATGGATTGTGACAGCTTTCACAAGCTCAATTTTACTGTTGCCCTCGGGGGAAGAGGCAGTAAGCACCATCTGTTGATTGTGCCACTGTACCCAGCAGATCCGGAGGAAACTGCAATTCCTACCACCAGTGAGGCTTGCCTGACTGCTCTTTGATGTCTAGGGACTGGGGTGGAACTCAAGGTTCTCAAGACGAACTGAAAATATATATTCTATTGCCGTGAGGTTTTTATGGAAATTGTTTTGCGAGACCAAAAGCTGGCATGTTATTGTCAAACGAGGTGTTTGACAATGGGAAAATGGTTGTATGCATAATTATTCTTTTTACTTCAAAATATGCTGAAAGTTTTTTTTAGTGTTGACTGCGATTAGTACAGAAATAGGGCAAGTGGGTGGATGAATTCCGTTTGCACATAGTAGCAGGCACTAATAGATGACTTGCTTATTAGCATACCTTAACACCTACATAAATTGGCACGCGTCTGGCTTCTGCGACTATCAGTGTTTACGTTCCTACATGCTCTACAGCCACCTTTGATAGACACGAAGAGAAGCTTCATATAGGCTTTTTAATTGGTTCTCTCTGAAGCGACTTCCCTGCAGCAGTGAAGGAGTGTTTGCCTGTTTGGATATGACTCCTGCAGTACCACAGAGATAAGCAGAGGATATAGTCAGATGGTGTTGCTGCTTACATATGCAGTTCATGTCAGCACGGTTCATTTAAAATGGCTCCAGCAGAGTTTTGTTCCTGTGGCAACCACGCGTAAGCTACTCGCTTCATTATGGACCAAATGATTGTGCTTTGCAGTGTTAATGCTGATTTCAATCTGGGCCCTGAGTCAATGGGGTGCTATTAACTTAAATTGCTAAATTGTTCACCAGAACAGTCTGATTTGGTGTCTTTCTTGCCAGTTTAGCACCTTTTTTTATGACATTTCTCAGAGATTAGATCTCCTTTCAGAGGCTGTAAGCGCTAAGTTAATTGTCAGGCTAACAGAGGGCTATGCTGCCAGCGAGAGGTACGCACTCGGGACGTGTCGAGACGTCACACGCTGAAGACAATATGGAAGTTAGTTGAGGGTGGAGGAAAAGTTATATTCTAGTCGTTTCTGCTGTACGCTCGACACTGTATTCGTTTCGCACTCTGATTGACAAAACTGGCAACAGAATACTGAGAGGAGAAAGTGTTTAACTTTCTACTGCTTTGTTCAAAATCACAAAATAGGTCCGTGAATGCCTATTACAGGTTCATGTTAGTAAAAAAAAAAATATATCTATATATATACAGTTAGGTCCATAAATATTTGGACATTGACACAATTTTCATCATTTTGGCTCTGTATACCACCACAATGGATTTGAAATGAAACAATCAAGATGTGCTTTAAGTGCAGACTTTCAGCTTTAATTTCAGGGTATTTACATCCAAATCAGGTGAACGGTGTAGGAATTACAATACATTTTATATGTGGCCCCTCCCTTTTTAAGGGACCAAAAGTAATTGGACAATTGGCTGCTCAGCTGTTCCATGGCCAGGTGTATGTTATTCCCTCATGGGAGTTCGTTATTTCATTGACAAGGACCAGATAAAAGGTCTAGAGTTCATTTCAAGTATGGTATTTGTGTTTGGAATCTGTTGCTGTCAACTCTCAATATGAAGTACAAAGAGCTGTCACCATCAGTGAAGCAAGCCATCGTTAGGCTGAAAAATCAAAACAAACCTATCAGAGAGATAGCAAAAACATTAGGTGTGGCCAAATCAACTGTTTGGTACATTCTTAAAAAGAAAGAACGCACTGGTGAGCTCAGCAACACCAAAAGACCCGGAAGACCACGGAAAACAACTGTGGTGGATGACAGAAGAATTCTTTCCCTGGTGAAGAAAAACCCCTTCACAACAGTTGGCCAGATCAAGAACACTCTCCAGGAGGTAGGTGTATCTGTGTCAAAGTCAAAAATTAAGAGAAGACTTCACCAGAGTAAATACAGAGGGTTCACCACAAGATGTAAACCATTGGTGAGTCTCAAAAACAGGAAGACCAGATTAGAGTTTGCCAAAAAACATCTAAAAGACCCTGTACAGTTCTGGAACAACATCCTATGGACAGATGAGACCAAGATCAACTTGTACCTGAATGATGGGAAGAGAAGAGTATGGAGAAGGGAAGGAACTGCTCATGATCCAAAGCATACCACCTCATCAGTGAAGCATGGTGGAGGTAGTGTTATGGCGTGGGCATGTATGGCTGCCAATGGAACTGGTTCCCTTGTATTTATCGATGATGTGACTGCTGACAAAAGCAGTAGGATGAATTCTGAAGTGTTTCTGGCAATATTATCTGCTCAGATTCAGCCAAATGCTTCAGAACTCATAGGACGGCGCTTCACAGTGCAGATGGACAATGACCCGAAGCATACTGCGAAAGCAACCAAAGAGTTTTTTAAGGCAAAGAAGTGGAATGTTCTGCAATGGCCAAGTCAATCACCTGACCTAAATCCAATTGAGCATGCATTTCACTTGCTAAAGACAAAACTGAAGGGAAAATGCCCCAAGAACAAGCAGGAACTGAAGACAGTTGCAGTAGAGGCCTGGCAGAGCATCACCAGGGACGAAACCCAGCGTCTGGTGATGTCTATGGGTTCCAGACTTCAGGCTGTCATTGACTGCAAAGGATTTGCAACCAAGTATTAAAAGTGACAATTAGATTTATGATTATGTTAGTTTGTCCCTTAAAAAGGGGGGGGCCACATATAAAATGTGTTGTAATTCCTACACCGTTCACCTGATTTGGATGTAAATACCCCGAAATTAAAGCTGAAAGTCTGCACTTAAAGCACATCTTGATTGTTTCATTTCAAATCCATTGTGGTGGTATACAGAGCCAAAATTACGAAAATTGTGTCAATGTCCAAATATTTATGGACCTAACTGTATATATTTGTTCTCAATGTCTGGTTCTTGATAGTGCTGAAACAAAAGTTTTGTACTTTAGTCGCGTGGCTCCGTGTATCTACATTTACATTTAGTCATTTAGCAGACGCTCTTATCCAGAGCGACTTACAGTAAGTACAGGGACATTCTCCCCGAGGCAAGTAGGGTGAAGTGCCTTGCCCAAGGTCACACAACGTAATTTGTCACGGCCGGGAATCGAACCAACAACCTTCTGATTAATAGCCCGACTCCCTAACCGCTCAGCCATCTGACCCTCGGTTGTGTGGTTGGCACAAGTCAGCCCCACCCTCAACAACCCTCCATGCCGTCTGGGCTTTCCACCAGACAACATTTACATTTTACATTTAGTCATTTAGCAGACGCTCTTATCCAGAGCGACTTACAGTAAGTACAGGGACATTCCCCCCGAGGCAAGTAGGGTGAAGTGCCTTGCCCAAGGATACAACATCATTTGGCTGAGCCGGGGATCGAACCAACAACCTTCTGATTACTAGCCCGATTCCCTCACTGCTCAGCCACCTGACTCCAAGACAAACTGCCATAGCTGTGATGAACTCCATCAGCATGCTTCCTCCTCCTTGTGGCCGGGCTGCCAGAACAGCTATTTACGACCGCCCCTCTGACAAACAGGACCAGGCTGTTTTCCAAACCTGCTGCATTTGACTTTTATGGGGGGTTGAGCAGTGGGTCGACGGAGAGGCCAGGTCCAGACTGCTGATTCTGGTGATGTTGGCTTGTGTTCAACCCCTATTCCTGGTGCTGCAGATTCAGGATGGTGCCATTAATCAAGTTCCAGAACTTAAGAGTTACTGTAGGCACCACATCATTATAAATTGCGTAAAAAAAATATAATAACAAATAAATAAAGCATAATTAGTTTGCTACAAATCTATTTTAAAGTGGTAACGTATTCAGTTGGGGATGTGTTTAGTTGAGATTGCTGCAGGCATGATAAGCACTGCTAGGGGCCAGAGGCGCTGTTGGCACACCTGATTAAAGTGAGACTCTGAGAAACTTCAGACTCCCAAAGAAAGAGAGAAATTGAGAGGCAGAGGGGAAAAAAGAGAACAAGCTGCTGAAACAGCCTGATGAAATATGATATGAAAGTTTATTCATTCATTTAACAGATGCTTTCATTCAAAGCCGTGCTGACACGAGCATGTAAATGTAATTCAAAGCGATGGAGGGATTTTGAACCTCTTGATCTCCAATCAAATACTCTAACCACTGAGCTATACCCTCCCTTGACACACATGAATGGAGTGACAGACGTCTCTCCAGGCTTCTAGAACCCACTCATCTCACCGCCACTCCACCGCTCACGTCTCAAAACCAACGTTCTTCGCTTGCCGGTTAAATCAACACACAGCCAGGCGTAAGGATTCACTGTAAAAGAGACTTTTCCTTCTGCCGTGTCATCTATGTGTGTAAAGCGTCTTATCAGTGGATCCACAGGATGTCATCTGCAGTAGCTCCGCTACAGTCAGCGTGAGGAGGTCACATGGCGGCTGTCTGCACAGCCTCTCATCTCTGTATGAGCCGATGACCTGGTGGCCCTGCTCTGGCCTGGTGGCCCTGCTCTGGCCTGGTGGCCCTGCTCTGGCCTGGTGGCCCTGCTCTGGCCTGGTGGCCCTGCTCTGGCCTGGGTCTGACTGCTGTGTGCTGCGAGGCGTTCCCCAGCATCCGCTGCCCCGCCCTCACGGCCCGGGGTCCCTCTGAGGACGGCGCTGGACCACGGACCGATCTGTCGTCCCTCCGCGTCGCAAAGCCAAGATAACGGCCTCTCCACGTCCACCAACGCCTCCAGGCCGGGACACACTCTCGCACAGCCAGCCCTGACGGGACGGGAACTAGTCCAGCCACGTGAAGCCCCCCTCACAAAGAAGCAGGGGAAAAAAAGTTGTGAACAGCTTTGCACCTCTGACAAGTTTCCATTGCATCCGGCAGGTTTGGCAGTTTCATGCTCTATTTTCCATCTCTGTTCTCCTGTCTTCTCCAGAGCGTAGGGAGGGTAGTGCTGGAAGCCACTCACTCATTATTCTCGCTGTCCGTAGCCCATCCTCCACTCTGCCCCAGTCTTTCCCCTGTAATTGGTCCTGATGTTGCTGCTGGTGCCATTTTGGATTTTGATTTCACCCTCCCTTTGAGTGGAAGGAGCAAAAGGGTGCAAAGTGTCTGTCTCTACAGGCTGCAAATTGCTCCTCAGAGCTCCCCTTGGCCCCTTGCTGGGGGAGGGATCTGCCTCAGAGGCAGGGCAATTTGTCCGACACGAACAGCTTCCCTCGAGACTGTCTTTAAGTGTCAAATGACCTGGGTGAACCCAACACTAATCCTCCGCTGGTTATTCAGGCTCGGATGGCAAACATTTATACCCTCTGCGCAGCCATTTGAAGACTGTTTATGCAAATCCAAGGTGATCTGATTTCTCTCATGGCTTGGTTCAACGTCTCTCTCAGGAGCCCCCGGGAGAGGCTTGCAGTCTCCCCCCTCCCCTCCCCTCCCCCCTCCCCTCCCCCCTCCCCCTCCCCCCTCCCCTCCCCCCCTCCCCTCCCCCCCGCGTCTGTCAGGGACACATTGTAGGAGATAGTTAGCACAGAAGATGGGGAATAAGTGTTCACAAATACATTATTAAACAATGCACACACAGGCTTACATAATCAGTCACCCCGCTCGGTGTGTGCTTGTTTTGCATATGCGAGCACCTGCTCCCATACTGAGCCTGGAAGAACATGTACTGCACATGTTTCCAGGCCGTCTACCACATAATGTACCATAAAACCATTGCATGAATGAGCACAAGCTTACAGTCATTACCCTTGATGTCCAGTTGTTGTAATTGTAGCTAATTTGATAGATTTTTTCAAAGAATGTAACTCGAATATGCCCATTATCAGAACTGTGCCTAATACTATAAGGATGAATTCTTCCATAGAGACGAGGAGACATTTAAATATTGAAATATGAAATATTGGGTATTTGAAGGAAATGGTTAGATGGTTGGAAGGTTTCCCCTTCTTACAGTAGGGGGCAGCAGTGAGCTATAATAACAACTTAACCTTCTCTCTCTGTCTCTCCCTCTCTTTCTGTCTTTTGTCTGATAAACAGGATTGTGCTGTTCCCCCTAGACATCTGCTCGGTTGTAAAGAAAATGAATAAATAAAAACAAAGGCTCATGAATGACATGTAACAGAATTTATGTTCCGTCGAGACATGCATCCTCTGTTTTAATATCGCAGCCCTTATTGGTCCGTTTACGGTTGGTGTCAGCGTTTATGTTATGGTGCACTTGTGTTCCTCCAGTATGTTTGGTACCCGTAAAATCTGAGTAAAGGTGACAATATGGAGGTGGACAGAGTCAGGAGAGAGAGGAGGAAAGAGAGGAGGGGAGAGAGAGATGGGGGGAGAGAGAGAGAGGGGGAAAGAGAGAGGAGATGAGGTGATGAGGGGAGAGAGAAGAGGGGGGGGAGAGAGAGAGGAGATGAGGGGAGAAAGGAGAGGGGGGGAGAGAGAGGAGGGGAGAGAGGAGATGAGGGGAGAGAGGAGGGGAGAGAGAGGAGGGGAGAGAGGAGGGGGGAGAGAGAGGAGATGAGGGGAGAGAGGAGGGGGGGAGAGAGAGGAGGGGAGAGAGAGGAGGGGAGAGAGAGGAGGAGGGAGAGAGGAGGGGGGAGAGAGGAGGGGAGAGAGAGGAGGGGGGAGAGAGGAGGGGAGAGGAGGAGTCCAGTGTGACTGTCAGAGTACAGATCATTAATTAATACTGCTGAAAGTGTGATGGGAATCGATTCGCCTCCCTGAGCATGACACGCACTAACACCCACATCTGACTGGAGAGGAGGAGAGGAGAGGGGAGGGGAGGAGGAGAGGAGGGAAGGAGGAGATGAGAGAGGAGGAGGAGGGAAGGAGAGGGGAGGATCCAGGATCACTTCTAAGTGTTGCCAGGCAGTACCAGTAAGTACCAGGCAGTAACAGGTAGTACCAGGCAGTAACAGGTAGTACCAGGCAGTAAAAGGATGGAAAAACAGCCCCTCACCTCGACTTTCCTTTATTAGAAACCATCACTGTCTTTCCTGTTGGCCATTTTTAGTTTTTCGGTGGACGATTTTCAGGTTCCCTCGGTGAGTACAAAGGGTTGGGTTTGATTAAAATGCCTGTTTTCAAAGCAGTGATTTGGGCTCCGCTGTGCCAGCCTCGTCTGTGTGCACCCAGCAGAGTGGCTCCTGTCGGGGTGACAGCTGGCCCTCTCTGCCCCCCGTCACACTGGACCATGTCTGCTGGAGGGTGACCAGCTTCTCTCCTACCCCTGCCCCTCCAAGCCTCGCCCCCGGCCCAGCGGCCCTCTCCCTCAGAACCACACTGCATATGGGCCTAGCCAGCCATGGCAGCCTGCTCTGCCCAATTAGAAGCCGCCAGCTGGGCCAACCGCCCTCCGCCTCAGCCCACCACAACCCTCCACAACCCTCCCTCTACAACCTGCCCCCCAACCCTCCACAACCCACCCTCTACAACCTGCCCCACAACCCTCCACAACCCACCCTCTACAACCTGCCCCACAACCCTCCACAACCCTCCCTCTACAACCTGCCCCCCAACCCTCCACAACCCACCCTCTACAACCTGCCCCCCAACCCTCCACAACCCACCCTCTACAACCTGCCCCCCAACCCTCCACAACCCTCCCTCTACAACCTGCCCCCCAACTCTCCACAACCCACCCTCTACAACCTGCCCCCCAACCCTCCACAACCCACCCTCTACAACCTGCCCCCCAACCCTCCACAACCCACCCTCTACAACCTGCCCCCCAACCCTCCACAACCCACCCTCTACAACCTGCCCCCCAACCCTCCACAACCCACCCTCTACAACCTGCCCCCAACCCTCCACAACCCTCCCTCTACAACCTGCCCCCCAACCCTCCACAACCCACCCTCTACAACCTGCCCCACAACCCTCCACAACCCTCCCTCTACAACCTGCCCCCCAACCCTCCACAACCCACCCTCTACAACCTGCCCCCCAACCCTCCACAACCCTCCCTCTACAACCTGCCCCCCAACCCTCCACAACCCTCCCTCTACAACCTGCCCCCCAACCCTCCACAACCCTCCCTCTACAACCTGCCCCCCAACCCTCCACAACCCACCCTCTACAACCTGCCCCACAACCCTCCACAACCCTCCCTCTACAACCTGCCCCACAACCCTCCACAACCCTCCCTCTACAACCTGCCCCCCAACCCTCCACAACCCCGTCATACTGCCCAGTGCCGGCATGTCCCTCTCTTCTTCTCTTTTCCCCTCACTCCCCCTCTCTCCCCCTCTCACACACACACAGACACACACACACAGACCCCTGCTGACTGTAACGGCTGCCCCGCCACCTCGTCCGTCGCCAGTGTGTTTGGACCAAACAGCCGGAGGCAATAACCAACACCAAAGCAGTGTTATTAAGTTCATGTGTAAGAGCGAGAGAGGGCTCTCATCCTCTTGACCTCTGCCCTCCAGACGCTCTCAGGGCGCACAAACAACACGACTAAAAAACAGGAGTTTGTGGAATTTCAAGGCACGCTAAAAGTAGCCTAAGTAGTGTGACAAAAGGCCAAATATGGAAGCATACGCAGCAGAACACTGTTTCACAAGTCTAGGCAGGTCAGATAAGGTGAGCTTACTTATGGCTCTCAGAAAGATAGGAGTTAGTTGTTAAAGAATGCTTTTCTCTTGCATAAAATGTCTCAGAGCTTTTAGGCCATTTAGACTCTAATTGTATCCAACATTGTGTTATGTAGTGTGTCTGCTAAGAACAAGCTGTTTGTTTAAGGTCACCAAGAAATCACTGATTAGACTTTAAATGTAAATCGAAAAAGCACTGCTGACTGTGTTTCCAATTACAGTGTCAGCCACCCCCTACTTTTGGAAACTTGTTTGCAAATTAAAACATCTCTTTTATTGATTCTTGTGGTTAATGTCAGCACAACTATTCTGGCCCCAACTAGGCCGTGCAAACATGGAAAAGAGAACCATTCTTACACATATCGAGATTGCTATGATGAAAACAATCAGAGAAATAATTTAAGACCAGAGAAAAACGCCAACCAGCTAAAGCGACCTTAAGCTTTTAAGGAGTGAGTTATTTTTCCAAAACGGAAGCTAGCTAGTTTTAGTTAGCTTCCGTTACCTAGCAACCTAGCATAATACTCGTAGCAATGCTACTACCTGCTAGTGTTACTTGTTAGCCTCCTAATTGTAAATTTTGAAGCCATACTATAGCGTTTGTCATATAGTTTTTGTCTATCGGAAAATAGTCGGTTGGAATGTTCAGAATCACATATGTGTCACGCTACATACGCAAACGTCCAGGCGTGCATCTAAGAGAAGACCACAACACGCTCACCAGAATGGAGAGCTCTCCTTTCCCATGTCTGACCTCAGGTTTCAGCCAGTAATGGATATAGTGAGACTCCTCAACCTGACTTTTGTTGCCGTCCCCCAGACAGCCTTCCTCCCTGCCCAGGCTGTCATCGCATCCTCCTCCCCTGGTCATCAATCAAACGAGGGCGTCTGATTGGCTGCCTGTGAGGCTGTCTCCTGTTTAGAGGGGTGACGGGGGCCTGTTTTGTGTTGGTGGCAGTGATGGCTGCATGTCAGGGCTCATGACAGGGCGCCTCCTCCCCTCCACCCCTCCTCCAGGGGCTCTGGGAGCCAGCTTCTTCTGTATTTCCTGGGTGACATGGCTTGTTTTAGACACTGGGTGAGGCAGTAATTGATTTCTCTCTCCTCTCTGATTCCTGCTCTCGCTCCCCGCCTCTCGTGGTTTCTCTCCTCAGGGAAACAGAGGAATAAAAAGACGGCGTGAAGTTTACAGCCAGCAGTCACAGGGCTGACAGATGGTCAAAGCCGGCATTATCAGAGCCGGCATTATCAGAGCCTGATGGAAGTCTGGAATCTGGTGGTTCGCCTTCTGAATTGGCTTCTAAGAGGATTGGTCATATATTTGCGAGGGTATTGAGCCGTGTGGGGGTAGAGATGGCAGATATAGAAGTCCAGGGCAGCCAGGGGTGGAGATGGCCTGATGTTCACATACTGGAGCTCAGATTGATCTATCAATGAATTGATGGATCTGCCTGAGATGATGAATACATTGATTCAACACGATCGAATCAACTGATTCAGAACCAATAAAATTCAAACACTTTTCTTGCAGCCTCTAAGATGATGTTAACAATTCTCGAAGAATACCTGGTCCAGTACTGTGCCGACATCTGCAACAAATCCTGTCCCTCCACGTTATTTCAATAGCCATCAGAAACACATTTTCCTGAAACGAATTATGAGCAATTTTCTCTCCAAGTCTAAGACTTCCTCTCTCAAAGTCTTTTCAATATGAAAATACACAGAGGATTCATCATAATTGTGACCTTGTGACAAATGCTGTCTCCCTCTTCAGGGCTGACTTCATCAATTGCAGAAGTTGTCAGCAGTGACAAGAGGCTTTTAACGGCGAGACAAGAAAGACCGTAGACATTGGACTGTCTGCAGACACTCCAACCCTGTCCATTACTGTCACCACTACCACTGAGACAGCTGGCCTGTTGTACACTCAAAAACTTTCTTACCCAAGTTCTCTTCATTTCTTTTTGTTCATCCATCAAATCATTTTTTTTGAACGAATGAATAAATCATCCAATTAACAGTGAATGAAAAACTGTCCCTCTCGGTGTGGGGGTGTGAGGTGTTTTGCGAGTTGGTACTTGCGGAAGATCGCTGTTGCATTATGTGACAGGAAAGCCCAAAAAAGAGTTGTTGGGTATAATTACGCTCCTCTGTCAGTTCCCATGGCTCGTTATCGCCTCCCAGGCTCCGGCAATTTGACAATGATGCTAAAAGAATCAAGTAAATGAATTAATTATGTTCCTTGTAATTATGTACCTTGAAAATGATACTGATGCTGTATTTTATGCATTGCTCATTTTAGTCTCCGGTTTTTGTAACGTCAACAGAAAGCGTTTTTCTTTGACACACATATTTTTATCAAATCAAACTAAATGTACTTTTATTTGCACAGCATTTTTTTACGAGCAATGTCGAGGAGGGTTTCACATACGCTCAGAACTGCACCTAAACCTAATCCCTCAAGGAACTAACAGAAACACTCCCAGGGAAACTCAGAGGATAACATTTTCTAACACGGTTTTCTTGCAAAAACTGTCTGAACACAATTATGCTCTAAAGTATATTATGAAATATCATGCAGATAGATTGTCTTGGTCTGGGTAGTGGTCCAACACAAGCTATACTTTCACAGGCTTGACTTACACTCTAAACATGTGCACGGTCAGGACTCAACACAGGGCTTCTTTTTCATCTTTACGTTGACGCCAACGAACATCACCTCAATGACGGAATCAAAGGGACGGACGTTTACCTATCACCTGCATGAGGCTTTAGTCAGAAACAAACAGTCGCTACAGTATGTAGGCAGAGGCAGCTATTATAATGTCAACAGTAGGCCTGCAGAGTAGCTTGAAAACCTCTCTGACGCTGTATACACACACACCCACATCCAGCCTCCACACGCAACCTATATATGGTCAGTGGTTCTAATTGTCAGCCGCATACAGCAGTACAGCTGAATAAATCGCAGGAGAAATGGAAAAAATCTAATTGCCTGCTGTGTCGGTGAGGCTATTTTGCCTGCCCACCTTGAAGTGGATTTTGTTATGGAAATGCAGTACGCATTAACATAACCAGCAGGAGTCAGGGGCAAGAAATAATTATTCCTGTTGGGAAGGTAGGCTACAGCGTGTTCCGCCATTATTTATGAACTAATAAATACATATGTACTTAAGGGTCACACTTATCTCACATTCAGAAGCACACTCTCTCTGCCAGGCCTGGAGTGGCCAAACCACGCCAGCCAGCCGCAGGACTGGGTGTGATTCCTCATGCAAAATTAATCTAATAGCAGTCGTGGAATTAGAGGGGAATGTGTGGCCACCTTTGTAGGAGCAGTGTAACGACCCAAAGGGTCGCGTTGCTGTTCTATCGTCGACTACCGACACAACAACATCGTTCCAAATAATAGGACTCTCACGGCTGAAATGAGACACGAATGTGACGTCACAAACCTTCAGATCATGGCACGCTTGTGGATGAAGCTATCACAACACAATCATCTGTATTCCAGCCAACAGTCCCAAGTGGTAACGCAGAGGGAGTCAGGGGGCTGAGCGGTGAGGGAATCGGGCTAGTAATCAGAAGGTTGCCGGTTCGATTCTTGGCTGTGCAAAATGACGTTGTGTCCTTGGGCAAGGCACTTCACCCTACTTGTCCCTGTACTTACTGTAAGTCTCTCTGGATAAGAGTGTCTGCTAAATGACTAAAATGTCAATGTAACGTGACATTCTGGAGTGCAATCAGAAAACAAACCAGAGCGTGTCTCCAGGGTATTCATATTAAGTAGTCGGGTAGGGTACGTCGTTTGGAAAAGGTGCATGGGTAAGGCTTTTACATACTTAAGCTCTGGTGTTGAAAGGCTCATTCCTTCTTCACTCGACTCCGAATATACATATACTGCATGCTCGCCACCTCCCTGCCTGTTGCTAGGGCAACAGGGCTAGGACGCAGCAGAGGACCCTGAGAGTAGAAATCAGCAATCAGGTTTATCTGTCACCAACACTAAGCCAGAGATCTGCTTTCAAGAGATGCATTATTTGGGGGGATAATCAATGTTAATACCGAAGGTAATTAATTCTCCCTTGTGTTGTCGCACCAGTGGCAAACATCTGCCCAAAGAACCAGGCTGTCTTACAGAATGACATGCTTGATGCGGTTTCATTTATAGCACAGTCTGCAGCCTTGAAGAATGTTCCTGTTCACTCTCGGCCTGCTTAAAAATAATAATAATTCAACATTTCGTTCTTTTCAGGGAACTTCTGTCAAGATTTACTCCTCCATGTCATTTACAGAAGTTAGTTTTAGAGACTCGTTGCAAAGAGAAAGCTAATTGTTTGAAAAAGAAATTGAGAAACAGAGATCAATTCTGATCTCTGGTTTCCAGAGGCTGGAAGTTGCCTACTGTACCTATTTAAGGATCTGTACTTCCACTGGAGTGAAGGATGTTTACTTTTGCCCTCTCTGTTGGTTTCCGTTCGAGTTGAGAATAGGATAAACATGCTCCAGATCCGTGGCATTTATACCAACTCAAATGAAATGTTACTTCTGTGTTCCCCTCGGCAGGATAAAGCTAACCAGCCAAAGCACAGGTCAAATATTTAGCTTTAAACGCCGCCAGAAATTCATTACCATATTCATGGTGTTCACAAAGTTGCAGCCTCTATAAAGGTTTACATGAGTAAGGCTAATGCATTTATTAATGTCCAATTTAATTGCTGAGCATTTTAGAGCTGTAGCTTTTCATTTTCCTTCATTAGGCATTCAGTTAGCTGCCTGTTGGAAAATCAACATTGAGGAACTTTAATGACTTCTGAAGGAGACTTGCTAATAGTAGAAGCCCATGTGACTATCCATCCTTTCTCATTTAAGTGTGTTGTTTATTAGCGTTCCTTAAAAAGCGGTCCTGACTTAAATGTCTTATTTTGCTTTATATCCCAGAAAACGGACAATGATGAAAACACGCTCATTACTGAGATAGTTCAAATAGAAGTTTATGTTTGTGAAGATAAAAGGCTTGACCTCTCCTATAATGAGGACAATTCTGAGGTAATGAGGACAATTTAGCAATTGGTGTAGCTACTGACAAACATGGAAGGTCTCATTAGATTGGATACAGCACCTTACGTGAGGCAGTCAGAGTTAGATTCTGCTATTGGCTCAACAAGAGTGCCTCCCATGCTAGGGGGTGCTACTGGGGCAAAAAAGAAAATAAGACAGGAGTTTGGAAATGTTGTCCGTACACTGTTGTTATACTGTTATCACATTATTTATATGTTGTTATCACAGTGCTGTTACACTGTTGTTACGTTGTTATTGCAGTGTTTTACACTGTTATTACAGTTATTATGTTGGTATTACACTTTCAACACAGTTTTACATAGTTATTACACGTTTATAATGTTGTTATTACACTGTTGTTACACAACACTACTATTACACTTTGATTACACTGTTGTTAAACTGTTGCTGAGATGGGAGCCCACAGCTACGCCTGTAACATACAGTGTGTGGATGTATAATACACAATGTGCTTTAGTCTTACAGTCTCTTACGCCTAATTGTTAAATCGACAATGTCAATGGTATTTGTATGCAGAATGAGGATGTTAGCTGTTGCTTTTACCCATTACCATGTTGTGTTTTCACTGCAAGTTCAAAGACAGATAAGCGTTGGCAATATGCACAATATTAAATAGCGCACTAACCCGGCAGTGAACACATCAAATAAATAATGAAGTCAGTGAGACAGAGAATGACAGCGTTTGTTGACATCCTTCCTCTGCCCTCGTCTTGTCATTAGAGCTGTCAACATGAGACAGATTTAGATGTTTATCGAGACAAAAACAATCCAGCATTAATATCCATCTTGTTCAAGCTTTTGTCAACTTTTCCTTAATTTTTCAAAGGGAGTTTTGAATTCTTAGAAGTCCTTTTCCTTCACACAACTCAATACTTTCTCCTGTCTTTGAATAGAAGCTCCTATAACGAATGCCATCAATTGTCTTCCCTTATTAGCGTGTTTATCTTAGCATAATTCACATGCAGTGTTGCCTTTACCACTTGTGTGGGACTATGACGTTTCATGAAGGACAAACACTATTCCAACTGATAAAACCTGCTTCTGACGCGTTGGGATTTAAACGTTAAGAGGCTGGAATTAATTTCTCAAATTTGTATGCATTGTCTTTCACAGCCAATGTGGTGCTTGGTCACTGTTGAGACAGAGAGATGAGAACAGCTGGGTTTGGGGAGGGAGGGAGAGAGACACACACCTCATGTTTAAGCAGATTCCGAGCAGGGCCTTTCATGTGGAAAATAGATTCCTCAAACTACATTATTACAGCGTTTACCAAGACTTCTTGAAGATAATTGACGAGACAATTTAACAAATAAAGATCGCCTTCGGTGGATATGAATTGAGCATGGAGAAATACAGACTGAATTTTCACCATCTGACATTCGCTTTGTTATCAAACTTACTCAATACTTGATGAGCACATATTAAGACAGTTTAGATAATCAGGCGCAGAGAGGCCTCAGCATAACTAGGCTTTATCATCAGCAGGGAAGGGTTTTATAAGGTAAAGAAACAGCTAACTTTAAGTCCCTTCTGACTAAAATGCGGGGAGCACTCTGTTAACCCTTGTGTTATCTTCGGGTCATTCTGACCCATCAGTCATTGTGACCCACCGTCGTATTGCGACAGATTTACCGCATACAAAGACAAAGTGAAGCATTTTCTTTTAACCGTTGGGCTGTCTCAGACCCCCCACATTGCAAAGGTTAAAATAAAATTATTTTAATTTGTTTTTGTATTGGGTAAAATTGGGTAAACACAACGATGATTCGTTATGAACCTTTGGGTCATGTGACCCGAAGGCAGCACGAGGGTTAATGGTACAGACAGGGCCGAGCCCCCGTCGGAGGTACCCGCCACATCCGCCAACCACAACAAGCTATAGCGCTTCGCTGGAGCGGGTGGCCTGTAGCCTATAGGCCTACCTGAGGAGTGAGTTTAACCTACACTTACAAATACAACATTTAAATTATATCATTATGGTTTTGATCATTCGCTATGTCGAGACCCATTCATCTGCATTCTAGATGCATAAAAATGCTGTCTATATGCGTGCAGTGTGAAACGCATGATCAACGCCGGTTTCACAAAGCGGCAGAAGCCTGTTGCTAAACCCTCTGATTCATTTGATGTCATCTTGAAACTGGCAGATGTAAAGCAAAGAGCTAATTCATTCTTCGTCAGATATCTCAGTTTGTCATTTGTCAGCCACAAATATGGCCTTTAAATCTTCAGTGGGCTATTTACTGATTTTGACAGTCTTGCATCCAACATCCTTTTAATCTCGCTTTGGTAAAGGTTTGCTGCCACAGTAGCGAACCGTGACTTTTAAACCTTGGCCCTCTGACCCCAATTAGTCGTCGGAAAAAAACACAATACAGCGCGCACACAGCTAGGCCTACATGAAATTGTGTTGGTCATTATGCACTATTTGAGCCAGCCCTTGCGGCTCTATTTACGGTAGGCCTAATTGAGCATAATGACGTTGCGTTGGTACATTTAGCCTACAGATGGACCCGGTCAAATGGCTCTGGACCCGGTCATTCTGCACAACACTATAACATCGGCTAGTCTAGGGCTACAAAACATTGGCAGCCGGAATAAAATCAGTTAGCATGGAGGCCGAACATTTTTTAAATAACAAACATAGACTACCTTTTATGATCTTTACTTGAAATTGGATAAACTTCCCAAATCAGAAAATCCATCTTTGGCCCATGGACCCACTCTCCGCGCCAAACAGCAAACAATCCCAATTCCCAACAGTAAAGCTTTTGCTACCTCCTTGGTTGATCCTGTCATCCATGGGTACCGCATATAATTGCTGGAGTTAAAATGGCTCTCAAAAGCATTGGTTTTCTGCACAAAATTAAGTTCTGGTGTAGGTCTTCCTTTGCCGATTAACTCCAACTTCTCATTAAAAGTTAACCACAAAAAGTTAGGCACATATAACAAATGTGAAACAATGTCCTCCTCACTAGCGGGACCGTTACTCGCGGCTTCCATTGTGAAGTGAACGAACAAGCTAACGTTACGTTAGCTAGTTTATTAGCTTGTGATCGCGTCCCCAGCGGGCGGAACTTGTCCTAAAGTTAGCGAGAACAAAGCTCACCCATTTAGAGGGAAGATATGATTGCTAATTTTTACTCTCAATGGAAATTTCTCTTTCATTGAATTACTATTAATCGACCTTCTGTAAATTCATAGCTGGACCACCAATCACTGAGCTGGATAGCATTTTCCTCCCAACAACGGAGGCAGCTGATAGGCAAATTCTGATAGGGTGACAAAAGGGGATTTTTCATTTAACTCTTCACATTCCAACACAAACTGAATAGGCAGGATTGAAGGGTTTATTTCAGAAACGTCTTTAGCGTGTCAAATTATGAATTGATAAAATTAAATGAGAACAGATTACTTATAAAATATATATATAGATATATATCTATATATAACCCTAACCTATCTCTGATCATATTCAAATGTTTAGTCTTAATAGTGTGTGATGATCCGGACTCTGTTGACTGATGCTATGATAGCAACACTAAAATCACTTTGGCCAAGGCTCACTTGCGGATGATGGTCATCTTAAAGTTAAATTAAGAGTTTAGTTTTGTACTTTGAACTCTGTTCCAACTGCTCTAATGGAATCCAGAACTAAATACATCAAAGTATAAAACCCATTTAAGATGGAGTCGCAGACAGTATGTGTATGTGCATCTCTATGTGTGTGTGTGTGTGCATGTGTGTGCTGTATGAAGTGCAGCCCTAGCTGGCCTTTAGTCTCAGAGAGAGAGAAAGGAGGGAGAGAGGGAGAGAGAGGGAGAACAAGAGGGAGAGAGAGAACAAGAGGGAGAGAGATGGCTCTCCAGGGCAAATTCAGAGGCTCCCCTCTGACAGAGGAGCCACCAGCAACCCTGCAGAACGCGGGGTCACATCGAGGGGTTAGGAGGGGCCATGGGTCTGCTAGATAACCCCTCTTCACCCAGACAGGACATGACTGCAGGGCCACAAAGCCCCACCAGGAAGATCACAGGGCCTCCAAGAGTTTCTGTCCATGGAGACAGCGCGTCTGATCAGCCGGTCTGAGCCACGGGGCCTTACTTCAAATGGCTACAGCGAAGGACATGGAAAATAATCATCTGAAGATCACAGAATTATTAATGACGACATCAGTGGTGTGGCAGAACAGGGAAAAAACACAAACAGACGAGAGGCACAAACTTCCCCGTAAACTTTTATTAATATATCTCATTATTGTTTAGCAAAGCAAACACCAAACTATGAAGGCATAATTTCATGATAATTTGATTGGATGTATAGTATGGCACCGATGAAAAGAACCCATGAACTGTAATAACGTTGGAAATAAATTCTAACGCTTTTTGCTTAATTTCTGAAACCAATAGACCAGATCAAAGAAACAACAGGAATCAGCCATTACATCAGGTACTTAGAATTACAAATCACCTGCAAGCAAAACACAACCAAGAATTTGCACTTTTGTCACTTTTTGTCTGTTTGTGTTCATGAAGTCTGATGTGAAATAAGGCAGATTCTTTTGATACAATTACAGACAATCTGGTTAAAAGACAAAGAGAATGAGACCGGGGCTTAAGATGCCCGTTCATGTCAGTGAAGTTGAAAGAATTTCTAGCATGCATTGGAAACAACAAAAAGAAGAAAAATTAAATTATCAATCTGTCAAAAGATGCACGCATCCTGTAAAGTGTGTGGGCAGGCGTTGATGAGATGCTTCCTGTCTAACGAGTTTGTCTGCAGATGTGGCTGCTAATGATCAGTGATCTGCTGAGGTGACAGTGCAGGGCAGGGAGCCCGTGGCTCGGAACACACTGCGGCGAAGACGCTGGACTGTGGGACAACGACAACCAACTACTGAGCTGAAGCAGCGATTCTGATGTACAGATCTACAACCTGTCAACCGTCGCACGTTTTCACACTTTCAAACTGTCGCCCAACAGACAAGTTCTCCTCTGCAGCCAGTCAAAACAAAACACTGCGCAACTTTTGTTTTTACCTTTTCCAACGGAACAAAAGATGGTCGAAGCTCAGCTTTTCTCTTGAGTTTTTTTGTTTGCACGTTATTTTCATGTATGAATACTGGTTGCTGTATTCATGGTTTGGTTAGTGTGACTACTACTGCACTGCACATGCACCCACAAGCTCTTTATCAAAATGGCCGATCTTTTTGTCAGCAGGCGCGGCATGGTTTCGTCAGGAATGTCTCGTCAACAATGACACTCAGTGAAGTATGGCTCATCTCTTACGGTTTGATATGTTCAAGTTTCCTAGCATATGTTTTATACATACATACATATTCAATCGATAACGAATCAAATGACAAATTTTCATAACAGAGATCAAAAGTTAAGTAAAATCAGGAATGGGTTTGTGTGGTGTACGACTTTTGTTCTCCTCCCAGGTCCAGTGTCAGAGGCCATGACTGTTTGGTTCCGGTACTGGTGTAGTGGACCCTCACACAGTTGGCTGGCTCTTCCATGAGGTTGCGTGTCCCCCCTCCGCTGGTTATTCATTATTTCCCGGGTCTGGGAAGAGATAAATGCTGGTTTATGCCTGGTGCAGAGTGAGTGGACCAACACGCCAGAGGGTCTAAGTTATGGCTACCTCAGACTGGCGCTCTGCTGGAGAAGATTTATCTCAGTCTGGTCACCTCATAATAACACTGACTCTACTGTGAAGACCTACTAAATAATGAGGTTTATTGCTGCTTATCTGATATGATCATTTCAACCGTCCAGGGTGAAACACGAAGGGGGCTAAGCCTACTGCTCCCTAGTTATAAAACGAGCTCAATCTTCTACATAACCAGAACACATCTCAGAGGTGGTTTATGGGAAGGCGCACACAGGAAGCTGGCTACGTGATGTTCAGCTGGGCTCCTTCTGTAGTTCTGCCTCCCTGGAACTTGATGTTGTTCAATAACCTTTTCCTGGTGACACACACTTGCAAGTCTCTCTGCCAAGTCATATGACGCCAGTCCAAAGCAATCCTCACAATCTGTTCACAACCTTGTCTCCTGGTTTATCTGGGTGAGCAGCAACATTCTATATTTGCATTTCATCACAGTGGTGCTACAGTCTTAGAGTTAACAACCTCACAAGGAACTAGCAGAGACTCCCAGATTTAGACCTTCCCCTAACTAAACACATTCAAATGACATGCAAAATGTTATTATGTTACATCTCCATGGAGACCTGAAAATGACAACATTGCGGTATCCTTATCCGATGTGATTTATCAACATTACTATTGGCCCTGCAGCCTGTGTCGCTTCCAGGTTGAGATAATATGCAATTCACGTTTGATTTATTAAATGTCTGATAGTTGAGTTAGTAGGCAATTCATCACACTCCATCTCCAAAGGCAGGCTGACAAGTGCATCCCAAAATATCAGGGTCATAGCTGCGTGCCTGAGATGAGGAGAGAGGACTCATCCAGGAGAGTGAAAACTCTGTCTGCCAGGCAGCTCCTCTAGTACTGTACCTCTTCAGAGAGAAGAAGAAGAAGGAGGAGGCAGACTGGGACGAGAGGAACGTCTTTGGAGGGGTGGAGAGAGAAAGAGAGAGAGAGAGAGGAGGTGGTGGAGAGAGAAAGAGAGAGAGAGAGAGAGAGAGAGGAGGTGGTGGAGAGAGATAGAGAGGGAGAGAGAGGAAGTGGTGAAGAGCAAAAGAGAGAGAGAGAGAGAAAGAGGAGGAGGGGAGGAGGAGGGAGGTGAAGATGGAAAGAGGGAAGACGGATTCTCAACCCACTCTGGAGACATGAGGGTTCTCAGACAGGAGTGAGTTTGGACTCAGCAGCTGTGGCCACTAATAAGGATCTGTAGTTGGTATATGCTGATCAGAGACGTGACGAGTCAGAGTGTGTGTGTGTGAGTGCGCCAGATTCCCTCCTCCTCCTGCTGCTTACCTTTGGACTGAGTGCTGTCGGTTTGAGTTAAATCAGATCCTTGCGAGCCCTCGGTCGGAGCTTTCATCTCCACTAGACGAGAGAGAGAGAGAGAGAGAGAGAGGGGGAGGAGCGAGGGAGCAGAGGAGGGGAGGAGATGACAATCAGAGCTGTGTGTGTGTCATGCTGAGGGCTGAGCTTGGCGCAGCTCAGATACCTCTGCTGTGGTTTACTCACCAGAAGTGATGCAAGTTTCAAACTCACAACTGTATACCCTCGCAATCTAAAACCATCACACATAATTCATAAAAATAATAATTTAACCTGTAATCTCACCTTCCCTGTTGGCACAGTCTGCAGGTTTTTCTGCAATTAGAAAGCACATAATGAGACAAACATCCACAATTACTATTTTAACTTTAAGAACTTAAGCCCACAAGTACAGTTGCCCTGGCCAGCCTCCATGCTTCCTGGTTGAGGAGTCGAAGGGTCCAATCAGAGCAGAGTTTCATCTGATTCAGGACATCACTCCAGTCAGTTAAAACTTCCAGTCAACAACAACAACAACGTCAAGCACCCTCGCCCCCCCTGCCACCCCCCGCCCTCCCTCCCCCTCCCCCTCACCACTCTAGAAAATCAAACACGACTCCAAACCCCAGGCCTCACTTCCACACTTCCATCAGGCTACGGATGGTACTTAGCTCATCAAAGTTGCCCAAGCCTGAAAATTCAATACCTTCCTAAAGAGTCCTACTTCAAAACGGAACAAAACAAATGCGAGGAGAGGGAGAGAGATGCATGAAAAATTAATTACAGACTGCCGTCGGTCTCAGGCAGAATGGGAACCTTCACGCCTCTCCCCATCTGCCTAACCCTCCATCCCTCCATCCCTCCGTTCTCCCTGCATCTCCCTCCTCCTCTCCCTGTCTCCCTCCATCCCTCCCTTCTCTCTCCACCTCTCAGCAGTCACACAGCTCACTCTCCCCCTCGCTCCCTAGACAAGTCTCTCTGCCTCCCCCTCCCCAACGCCCTCTTCCAAACAAACCACGCCATAAAAATAACCAGCCTCCCCAGGCAGACTGACAATGATGTAAACAAATACAGAGTCCTTAGCAATGATGGGAGAAAGTGTATTATTCAAAATGCTTCCTTTGTAGCCTGTATCTATATCAAACTGATTCTCGGTAAGTCATGACATTTAATCTGGCTAGAGATGCAGAGCGCCTCTGTGCTGGCTACATCTTTATGCGAGCCAGCCATCTTCCAGCCGGCGTCTGAAATGAGGGGAGCCTGAATTTGTGGACAGTTCAATCATGCTATACAGCATCGATTCCTATAGCAATCTCAAACTGTGGGCTGAGGGTAATGGGCTTTGGAGAGGACAGGCATTACAATGCATTCCCAACATAAAACAGTTTTCATCTACGCTAGCTTTTTGGAATGGGATTTCTCTCTCTCTCATTCTCTCTCTCTCTCTTGATCTTTCACCGAGAGCTGGCCGCAGGGAGAAAATGGAAAGGAAGGCGACACCATTCAGAGACCTGAGCATTACTCCCTTCTAATCAAAGCAGCAGATTTTTCTCTGGATTCATCCCCTGCATACATTCTCTTACTGTGAAGAACTAGAATAGTTTGGTCTGGCTTTACACACTTTCAAATATTAAACAAGCATAAACGTGAATACACTAAGTGCTTGTCATTGAGAGATTATAATGTATCATTAATATGAAGTAATAGACCTGGGTCCCGGACATGAAAGGACGGATCGGAGTGTGTGGAGTGTCTGATGTGTACGAGCACAGTCGTCTTCTTGTGTGCATTTCAAATGAACCAGCTGAAAGTGTCCCTGTGTAACTGCAGGGTTTCGTTGTAGCACTGGCCTCATTCCAGACCCTCTCTCTCTGTGTCTGTCTCTGTCTCTGTCTCTCTCTCTCTCTCTCTCTCTCTCTCTCTCAGCACTGATAAAAACACAGCAAACCAAACAGCAACTGAATTTCAGTCTACCTCCCTGTCTACCTGGCTGCCTGTCTGTCTGTCTACCTGTCTGTCCACCTATCTGTCTACCTGTCTGTCTACTTGTCTGTCTACCTGTCTGTCTATCTGTCTACCTGTCTGTCCACCTATCTGTCTACCTGTCTTTCTACCTATCTGTCTACCTGTCTGCCTGCCTGCCTGTCTGCCTGTCTGTCTGAGTGCAGCTCTCAGCCCCAGACAGGATGAGACTGTGTCTCATGTGGCTGCAGTACGCTGCTGACAGAAGAGGCCCATCGTTTAGGGTCGGGCGTGCGGTGGATGCAAACACGAAAACAAGATGGAGGAGGGGAGAATATCAAGACCCTGTCAAGGCTCTGGAGAAACTCCTTCCTTACAGAACCCTGAGAATACAGAACGGTCTATCTCTCTGCTACAGACAGACTGTCTAACAATCCAACACTCACAACATGGGCTCTGTTTATCTTGTGTGGGAGCACCGTGAGTTCAAATCAGGATGTGGGTAGTTGGGGGGGGGGAGATAGATGAAATGTGATGCTGAACTTGATCTACCGGTGGGTCAAGTAGTTTGCTACTGTACTGAATAGCTGGTTTTGCTGAGGAATGTCTGCTTTCAAATTGAGCAAAACATCATAAAGTTTGAATCCATTTGCACTGCATACAGAGAGAGTGTTTCTGATTGGTTCTTTGTGGGTGGTATTCTCTAGTGTCCTGGAAAACTACCCACAGACAATGTGTGTGTGCATGTCGGTGTGTGTGAAAGAGAAAGGGGGACTGAGGGAGAGAGGAAGATCGCTGGCTATAAGTCATCTTATATGCAGACAAGCAGAAAATTACATTCTCCACTTTCCTTTCGTTTAGGAGACATGAGAATCTTCCTTAAACTTTTGTTGGTCAGCGTTAATTCACTGAGTAACACAGCAAGAAAAAGTCAGTCGGCGAGAACTTGACTTTCAAACGCAAGCAGACCATCTCTGGATGCAAGATAATCCACTGTCACATGGGTAACAGCACAAGTGCATTAAGTAGAACAACTCTCCTAGAATCAGCCCCCCCTGCCCAGATTACACCCATCCTTTGTGTGGGGCTCCGCAGGGCAGCTATACATCACAGGGAGGGTGCGGTCTCCAGACTCGTCCGGGGCCCTGGGAAGAAAACCTCAGCCTCCACCATGACACGCTCCTGTGCTTAATGTTCCAGACAGACGGGCAGGGACAGAGGAGGGTCTTGGGTCCCAGCGCTGCCTCTCTGCACCTGGGCTGTGCCTCCACACCTCCTCTGAGGAGACGAGGGATCGATGGGGGAGGGAGAGAGCTTTGTGTGCTCATGCCCTGCGGTGTCGATAACACCCGCCCCCTCGCTTGATCTCCGACGTGGCCTCCACATTCCTCCCTGAGGCTGGGCCTGGGTCTAGAAGCTGGGTCTAGAGGCTGGCCCCGGAGGCTGGGTGTAGAGGCTGGCCCTGGAGGCTGGGTCTAGAGGCTGGCCCTGGAGGCTGGGTGTAGAGGCTGGGTCTAGAGGCTGGGTGTAGAGGCTGGGTCTAGAGGCTGGCCCTGGAGGCTGGCCCTGGAGGCTGGGTGTAGAGGCTGGGTCTAGAGGCTGGCCCTGGAGGCTGGGTGTAGAGGCTGGGTCTAGAGGCTGGCCCTGGAGGCTGGGTGTAGAGGCTGGGTCTAGAGGCTGGCCCTGGAGGCTGGCCCTGGAGGCTGGCCCTAGAGGCTGGGTCTAGAGGCTGGCCCTGGAGGCTGGCCCTGGAGGCTGGGTGTAGAGGCTGGTCTTGATCCCAGGCTGCTCTCACAGGTGTCCAGCTGCTCTCCAGCCCCCCCCCCCCCATTTAATGAAAGCTGAGTCACCCTGGAAGACCACTTGGTTTCTCCAGTGAGGCGGCGCAGGTCTTATAACACACAAACACAGGACCTCAGAGCACCGCTAACATGTTTCTGACCCACGCCCGAAAAAATTAACATTAAAATTCCGTTGAATGATGCTGATGGAAAATGTGTTTCACCAGTGGTAGTAACCATTTCTGTCTCAACTGAGCTGAGGGAGAGTCTAGTGAATGTACCCCCCCAGCTCCTCAGCAGACACTGACTGGACTCTGTAAAGCGACCTTGAGTACTTTGAGTAGTAGAAAGCGCTATATAAGATCAATAAAAAAAAATATTAAAAAAACACAGTGGGGGGGCTCTGATAGTGCTGTGGCACTTCATCATGAGAAAATAAGATAAGTAGCACACAGTCAGGGTCACTGCTTGTTTTCTCCAGAAATCACTGAGCAGGTGAGAGTGCCTTTCACTGGGAGAGTGGGAGAGTCTGAAAGCTGGGTGGCCTATGCGAGGCGATTCTTTATGTAGGCTATGTATGTTAAACAAGTATCCCAGAGCTTTTCATTAAACTTTGGATCCACTAATAGCCATGGGACCCAATCTCCTTATTGAACAGATAATTACAGACATCTCCTTGCTCATGCAAAACAAGAGTGGGCAACCCTTAACCCTTGCCTCGACCAAAAGAACTAATGAGCTAGTAAATGTGGAAACCAAGGCCATTTTCAAATGTAAATGTTACAAGCTTGTAGTGAGGGGCAAGGGGAAATCAGGGATCTGAATGAGCTGCCACACTCAAAGGGGTAAAAAGCTGTTTGGGGGCTGCTCTTGATGGGGGCTAGTGTTTTCATTGCTTTGACATGGTACACTGTCTCAAAATCTAAGCCAATTAGGAAGCACCAAGCTGTGACCAGAGAGGAAGGAGGAAAACCAGGCCAGTCTGTTCAGTGGACGCTGTGACCAGCTCTCCAGCTCTGCTCCTGTGAACAGCTAAGAGTCTTCATCAATATTCCGCCTTTCCCTTTCTCTGATAAAGAAAGCAGAGGTTGTGGACGCTAAACGGCATTGTGCCCAAGATTAGAGGTGCCTCGCGGAGGCGGATGCGAGGCAGGGACGGGGTGGCCTGCAGGAGCAGAGAGGGCCCTGATGGTCGCACTCGCCACGGACATGCTTGACAAGACGAGAAAACACAACGTGGGCTGAATGGGTGGACAGAGAACTAGAGGCCATCTGGTCTGGGTGTCCGGCCTAAGCCAGAGAGAGGGGGGAGAGGGTTAGAGGGCAGAGAGACAGAGACAAGAAGGGAGGGAGGGAGGGAGAGAGGATGGGAAGGATGGAGAGAGAGAGAGAGAGAGAGAGAGAGAGAGGGAGGGAGGGAGAGAGGAAGGGAAGGAGAGAGAGAGAGAGAGAGAGAGAGAGAGAGGGAGGGAGGGAGAGAGGAAGGGAAGGAGAGAGAGAGAGAGAGAGAGAGAGAGAGAGAGAGAGAGAGAGAGAGAGAGAGAGAGAGAGAGAGAGAGAGAGAGAGAGAGGGAGGGACGGAGGGAGCATGGTGTACACAGAAGACACAGGGTCAAAAACACATCAAAGGAAAAGTGACCGAAAGCAGAGCTGAGGTGAGACAGAGAATGGAGAAAACCAAAACTAAAGAAAGCCCCCTTTTCTCTCTTTCTTCATCATCTATCTGCGTTCTCCCTCCCTCCCTTCTTCCCGCCCAAATCATCAAGAGAGAGAGAGACACGGTGGTCCGCCACAGATGAAAGCGCTGACTGAATTAAGCGTAGAAGAAGAGCAGGAGACAACACAGAAATGGAGCAGGGAGTGAAGAAGAAATGCAAAAGAGGCCTTCCCGTGCGTGACCTACATACCTGCTAAACCTGCTGTCAGCAGTGGCCTCATCCTCTCTCATCACTTAGAGAATTACTTTACATAATCTCTGGGCTCTCCCTGCGCTGAGCGAGGCGTGGAGGCGGGAAGCTGCCCGCTGATGCCTGTCTCTGAAGGCCCTGGCACGCTGTCTGGGCCATGAGACTGGTGTCTGCTGGGTGGAGTGAAAGCAGAGCGAGAGAGAAGGCTCCCTAACCCCTCGCTGTAAGTGGGACACGCCACAGCTTCCGGAAGCCCCGGAGAAGCTTACGTCTATTTAAAACGCAGGCACACCTCAAGAAACACACAGTGTTTCTGACTTCTGTGTATCTGATGTGAATATCTTATTTTATTTTACGTGAGAGATCGTGGTTCTGAGGGGGGGTCAGTGTGATCAAAGTGGTAGCTCAATGTGTAAAAGCGCGTAGCCCCACGCAGGGGGGTCAGGGTTCGAATTTCCTGCATGTCTTCCCCTTTTCGCTCTCTCTCTCTCTGCATTCCTGTCTCTCCAACTGTCCTATCAATAAATTCATCCCCCCACAAAAAAAGAATAGCTCATTCTGCCATGAGAGAGGGAAGAAGGTGCTGTCGGCCCAGTTTGAGGAGGTGAGACGTGAGGAAGTGAGACGTGAGGAGGTGAGACGTGAGGAGGTGAGACGTGAGGAGGTGAGACGTGGGGAGGTGAGACGTGGGGAGGTGAGACGTGAGCTGAGACGTGGGGAGGTGAGACGTGGGGAGGTGAGACGTGAGGAGGTGAGACGTGGGGAGGTGAGACGTGGGGAGGTGAGACGTGAGGAGGTGAGACGTGAGGAGACGTGAGACGGGAGGAGGTGAGACGTGAGGAGGTGAGACGTGAGGAGGTGAGACGTGAGAAGGTGAGACGTGAGGAGGTGAGACGGGAGGAGACGTGAGGAGGTGAGACGTGAGGAGGTGAGACGTGAGGAGGTGAGACGTGAGGAGGTGAGACGGGAGGAGACGTGAGATGGGAGGAGACGTGAGGATGTGAGACGTGGGGAGGTGAGACGTGAGGAGGTGAGACGGGAGGAGGTGAGACGTGAGGAGGTGAGACGTGGGGAGGTGAGACGTGAGGAGGTGAGACGTGAGGAGGTGAGACGTGAGGAGGTGAGACGTGAGGAGGTGAGACGGGAGGAGACGTGAGACGGGAGGAGACGTGAGACGGGAGGAGACGTGAGGATGTGAGACGTGAGGAGGTGAGACGGGAGGAGACGTGAGGAGGTGAGACGTGAGGAGGTGAGACGGGAGGAGGTGAGACGTGGGGAGGTGAGACGTGAGGAGGTGAGACGTGAGGAGGTGAGACGGGAGGAGGTGAGACGTGAGGAGGTGAGACGTGGGGAGGTGAGACGTGAGGATGTGAGACGTGAGGAGGTGAGACGTGGGGAGGTGAGACGTGAGGAGGTGAGACGTGAGGAGGTGAGACGGGAGGAGGTGACACGTGAGGAGGTGAGACATGAGGAGGTGAGACGTGAGGAGGTGAGACGTGGGCAGGTGAGACGTGAGGAGGAGAAACGTGAGGAGGTGAGACGTGAGGAGGTGAGACGTGAGGATGTGAGACGTGAGGAGGTGAGACGTGAGGAGGTGAGACGTGAGAAAGTGAGACGTGGGGAGGTGAAACGTGAGGAGGTGAGACGTGAGGAGGTGAGACGTGAGGTGGTGAGACGTGGTCTTGTGAGTCTCACCGTGGGACACACCGGGGTCCGTACCGTGGGAGACACCAGGGTCCTGCGATGATCCGTCAGTCTCCATCTTCTCCGCCTGCTCGTCTTCTAAGAGAAAAACAAAAGGTCAAGGTGAGTTACGAGAGACACACAGGGGAAAAGCCCCTCGTTGGTTTATACCTCTATTACTGCTAACTCACTCAAGATATTTTCCATCTTCAAACCTGCCAGAAGTACACAAACAGCCCCTGAAGAGGAGATCACATCGACATCTGACTCTAGAGGGTGTCATCTGACTCTAGAGGGTGTCATCTGACTCTAGAGGGTGTCATCTGACTCTACAGGGTGTTATCTGACTCTAGAGGGTGTCATCCGACTCTAGAGGGTGTCATCTGACTCTAGAGGGTGTTAGTGCCCCGGTGTGTGGAGGAGTTTGTGCCGTCACGATTCACTGTGTGTCGAGGGGGATCGAGAGCGCCCCCCAAAAAATTAAATTATATATATACAGTTAGGTCCATAAATATTTGGACATTGACACAATTTTCATCATTTTGGCTCTGTATACCACCACAATGGATTTGAAATGAAACAATCAAGATGTGCTTTAAGTGCAGACTTTCAGCTTTAATTTCAGGGTATTTACATCCAAATCAAGTGAACGGTGTAGGAATTACAATACATTTTATATGTGGCCCCCCCCTTTTTAAGGGACCAAAAGTAATTGGACAATTGGCTGCTCAGCTGTTCCATGGCCAGGTGTATGTTATTCCCTCATGGGAGTTCGTTATTTCATTGACAAGGAGCAGATAAAAGGTCTAGAGTTCATTTCAAGTATGGTATTTGTGTTTGTAATCTGTTGCTGTCAACTCTCAATATGAAGTCCAAAGAGCTGTCACCATCAGTGAAGCAAGCCATCGTTACGCTGAAAAATCAAAACAAACCTATCAGAGAGATAGCAAAAACATTAGGTGTGGCCAAATCAACTGTTTGGTACATTCTTAAAAAGAAAGAACGCACTGGTGAGCTCAGCAACACCAAAAGACCCGGAAGACCACGGAAAACAACTGTGGTGGATGACTGAAGAATTCTTTCCCTGGTGAAGAAAAACCCCTTCACAACAGTTGGCCAGATCAAGAACACTCTCCAGGAGG
Source organism: Osmerus eperlanus (assembly GCF_963692335.1). Lineage (NCBI taxonomy): Eukaryota > Metazoa > Chordata > Actinopteri > Osmeriformes > Osmeridae > Osmerus > Osmerus eperlanus. The sequence continues at coordinate 20,874,375 of NC_085023.1, forward strand.
TAGGCGTATCTGTGTCAAAGTCAAAAATTAAGAGAAGACTTCACCAGAGTAAAAACAGAGGGTTCACCACAAGATGTAAACCATTGGTGAGTCTCAAAAACAGGAAGACCAGATTAGAGTTTGCCAAAAAACATCTAAAAGACCCTGTACAGTTCTGGAACAACATCCTATGGACAGATGAGACCAAGATCAACTTGTACCAGAATGATGGGAAGAGAAGAGTATGGAGAAGGGAAGGAACTGCTCATGATCCAAAGCATACCACCTCATCAGTGAAGCATGGTGGAGGTAGTGTTATGGCGTGGGCATGTATGGCTGCCAATGGAACTGGTTCCCTTGTATTTATCGATGATGTGACTGCTGACAAAAGCAGTAGGATGAATTCTGAAGTGTTTCTGGCAATATTATCTGCTCAGATTCAGCCAAATGCTTCAGAACTCATAGGACGGCGCTTCACAGTGCAGATGGACAATGACCCGAAGCATACTGCGAAAGCAACCAAAGAGTTTTTTAAGGCAAAGAAGTGGAATGTTCTGCAATGGCCAAGTCAATCACCTGACCTAAATCCAAAATTTATTCAAAATCTGAAAGTCTGCACTTAAAGCACATTTTGATTGTTTCATTTCAAATCCATTGTGGTGGTATACAGAGCCAAAATTATGAAAATTGTGTCAATGTCCAAATATTTATGGACCTAACTGTATATATACACACACATCTCCCAGACTTTTCAAACACAGGTGTGTTATATGGCTGTAGGCAAACAAATTACACATCCACACTGGGCGGATTCCTCTTGGAAGAACCACAACGGGAGGAGGAGAGAGTATAAGGGAGCTGATCAAAAGAGGATCTTCAAAGCGGTGCAGAGAAAGCATGTCCCCGGTAGCCTATTAGAGGAGACCCTCTCCTGGAGTGCCTGGCTTTGATGCAGGGGTCCAGGCTAGAGGTGACCAGCATAATGGACACTCTGCACAATGCTGCAGTATTCTCAGACTCAACAAATCACAGAGGAATTTGAGGTTTTTGAAGTTGTGTGTTCCTCCCCAGTGAGCTAAGAGAGACCGTGGAACGATGTGAAGTGTTTTCGTGTCACGCTAGGAAGCACTGGGAACCCATCCTCTACGTTTCCTCCTTAACTACAGACGATGGACGCAGTCGTCATGGACGCAGTCGTCATGGACTTGGAGTCGGATAACAGTGTGGTTGGGGTGTGGAGCAGGTGGGTGCAGGGTTGAGGTGGGCCGTGGAACCCGAACATGGAACGAGCTCTCCACACAGAGAAAGACAGAGCAGGGAAGGTTCCATGAGGCCTTCGCTTCCTCTGCCAAACACAGGTCTTGGCTCCAAATCACAACTCCAATCAAACGTAATCTTATGCCAACTGTTAATGATGCCTCGACAGTGCACTGCTGCGGGCTAGCACAGCACAGCATAGCTCAGCTCAGCTCTCCACAACCACATTACGTACGTCAATAGTGTCCCTCGGAGCGCCCCACACGGAAACAAAAGGACACAAAAGAACCAATTAAGGAATTCCCCGAACCTGCTCCCCCAGACGAGGGCCAGACAAGGGCCAGACGAGAGGATCACTTCAGCATACAACAAACACTCAGGACGACAACCGGCAGACAGATATGCCAAAGCATGCTGGGAAAAATCGTTCACAAGGTGTGTAAAAATAACAAATAAAAATAAAGAAATAAACTAACGCCAAAGAGGAAATGCGTGTGCTTTGTGCTTAAATGGATCTCTAAGATGTTTTAGACTCTATTTCTACCCGTCAGACATAAAATCTGGTCCACGCCGGGCTTTGCCGCTGCGACAACGATTCCCACATCGCCCAGGGCAAGTCTGGAAAGTTTCACAAGTGGCATTTCGGTTGGCATGTTGTGCTATTTGTATCAACAAAGTCAACAGGGGTACAAAGGCACACAGGAAAAAATAAAATAAATCGATAGCGTACCCTCCCTCCCCAACATGAAACCAACAAAGGAGCTGGATGAAACCATGGCGGATGAGGAGGACGCGATGCAGAGGGGGGCACACAGTCTGCATGTATCTTACTATCTCTGATGGATGTTTCCAGAGAGAGGGAGGGAGGGAGAGAGGGACATTGTTTTCGGGCACCATATGGCATAAGCGTGTACAGCTGTGTGCTTCAGCTTTGAGCCTCTCTGGGAGTTAGTGTGACACAGCGACGCTTCTAAAAAAAGCAGCAAACCATCAATACTTAAAGCGCTGCATCCACCAAGGAAACAAAAAGAAAAAAAAATTGGAAGAGGAAAAGTTCTCAGTTCCACACACCCCGAGTAAACAAGTAAATAAATGAACAAACATGTGAATGGATAATGACGGTCCCAGGAGTGCCTGCTCCTGTTTGTGTGTTTCTAAGATGTCACACAATGTGGAGTCCTAAATCTGAGACTGGCAGTATCACAGAGGATAGAGGAGAAAGACAGAGAGAGACAGAGAGACAGACAGAGAGAGAGAGAGACAGAGAGAGAGGGTGACAGAGGAAGAGGGAGAGAGAGAATGAGAGAGGGTGACAGAGGAAGAGGGAGAGAGAGAGTGACAGAGGAAGAGAGAGAGACAGAGGAAGAGGGAGGGAGAGAGAGAGAGAGAGAGAGAGAGAGAGAGAGAGAGAGAGAGAGAGAGAGAGAGAGAGAGAGAGAATGAGAGGGAGAAAGAGTGTGTATGTGTAAGAGAGATATATATATATAGAAAGAGAGAGAGAGGGAGATAATGTGTGTGTGTGTGTGTGTGAGAGACAAAGAGAAACAGTGTGAAAAGAGATATAGAGAGACAATGAAGAGAAAGATGAATCAAAAACGGGTGGAAACTGACTGAGCTAGTGTAATGGTGCAGATAGGAAATTGGGATTGCTGTGACATCCAGTCGAGTCGACCTGTCTCCTCTCCTCCTCTTTTCTCCCTCCTCCTCCTCATCCCTCTCTCCTCATCCCTCTCTCCTCCCTGTAGGGTTCCTCCACTCCAGGTTTAGTATGCCATCCCAGGCTTGCTCTGCCCCCCTCACCTCCCTCCCCACCCCCCTCCTCCGCCTGCCCCCTGGACACACACAGCTACACCCCTCCACCTGAGGACTCTCTCCACACCCACCAGCTGTCAAGCACCAGGGCTCAGAGCGGAGACACAGCCTGCAGCGCTGGTCAGCTCTGGGAGAAGGAGATGAGCAGAAGCACCTTCTAACAGCTTGTTTAAGATGCAGGAATATCCCCCCCCCCCCCCCACACACACACACACAGCTGCTCGCTTCTGATTCACCCAACTGTCAACACTAGAAGACAGTCAAAAAGAAATCTGCCCAGTTTGGTTTGGCGATCGAGAATCGTACTTTATGTGGTGTCTGAGGAAAGTCAGACCGGAAGGAGTGATGAGATACAGTCTCTTTAAATCCAGTAACATTGGGAGAAGCAAGTCATTAAATCTCACCTATTGAGACAGGATATCCTCTCTAGCAGAAGAACCACACTGCATGAAGGGAAAACTTCATGCAGTAATCTTGCTACGCAGATTAATTTATTTGTTGCTTAAGGCTACGAAGGCTTCTTTTTAATGTATGTGCCCACAGCTTACTGAGGCGATTACTGCACCCGAAAGTTCCACAAAAACAAAAATCTTTTGATAGATATTCAAAGCGCTATGACAAAATAACCTTTGTTTTCTTTGTAAAAGATTGATTATGAGTATTTACATAATGAATGGGACTGTGTCTGCAATACTTAATCCATTTGATTTATTTTCGGATGAAACTTTTGACAAGAAATCTCTGCCATTTCAACACAGCGATGGCACAGTACGTGAGCAGAATACAATGCCGGTATACTGTATATACACAGAGGGACAGGATAGGTATGCTGGGTGTATATATGAACCACACTAACATAGTTTATAAACAGATTTTTAATCCAATTAGTTAGTGTAGCGTCCAGGAGGCATTAATGGACGCCTCCCTGGTGAGGTGTTCTGGGCACGTCCCACTGGGAAGAGGCCCCGGGGAAGACCCAGGACACGCTGGAGGGACTATGTCTCTCGGCTGGCCTGGGAACGCCTCGGGGTCCCCCAGGAAGAGCTGGTGGAAGTGGCCGGGGAGAGGAAAGTCTGGGCCTCCCTGCTTAGGTTGCTGCCCCCGCGACCCGACCCCCGGACAAGCGGAAGATGATGGATGGATGGATGGATAGTTAGTGTAGCCTTTTCCCTCTGCAATGCACAGAGGCTCCACACATGTCGCTGAACTACACCGTGACCAACCCAAACCCTCAAGACAAGGAAACCCTCTCAGGAAAACTCACAGAAAACGTGTTAGAAACCCAAACCCTCAAGACAAGGAAACACTCTCAGGAAAACTCAGAGAGAAGACGTGTTAGAAACCTTGAGAGGACAGTTCTGGGAGGTCTCCCCTCCTCCAGAGACGGGTGAACATCAGGTTGTTATCTTTCCAGGATCAATCTGCACATGCGTGTGAGGTGAGGTGCGGTCCTAGAGTCCACAGAGCAGGAGGACAGGATGGCGTTTGTCAGAGTATTGGCTTCTGCATGCAGCACAATGTTGTCATGTGTGAAAAACATGGGGTGTCTGTAGTTGTGAATGTACAGTACTGTAGTGAATGTGTCAGTGCCCCCAGAGAGCACATGGGTGTGGGTGTGTGTGTGTGAGAGCTCTAACACCTCCTCTGGAACGGATGGTATCGATCTCAGCTGTCACTATGACTCCCCCAGGTTAGGTCTCTTCTCTGCTCCAATAACAACGACCGAGTCAAGGATCTGCACTAATAACAACGTCTCCTCACCGCTCCCTCTCTCTCTCTCTCTCTCGCTCTCTTGACAAAGAGACCGCTTCGGACTGCACCGCCTTCAAATTGTTTTATTCATTATTCATTTCTCCCATCATTACTTGCTTTTTATCACTCCTGTCCTTTCAATAAAGCTGGGTTTAAGCGCCGTGGCCGGTAGCTTGGCTGATTACAGTTATTATTTTTAATAACGGGACTGGTACTGAGTAATTTGAGCATGTCCTGTGAATTGCAGGAAATGTGTTGCTTCCAGTCTCCTGGTGCCTCCATGCTCTCTCCGGGGAAGAAGAGATGTGTGTGAGGCGGGGGCAGAGCAGGGTCTCCGGGGGGACAGAGATGTGTGTGAGGCGGGGGCAGAGCAGGGTCTCCGGGGGGACAGAGATGTGTGTGAGGCGGGGGCAGAGCAGGGTCTCCGGGGGGACAGAGATGTGTGTGAGGCGGGGGCAGAGCAGGGTCTCCAGGGAGGGAGAGATGTGTGTGAGGTGGGGCAGAGCAGGGTCTGGGTCCTGCTCCAAGCGCTGCACTGGACTCTGTCTACCTTCCCCACCTGCCACAACTGTTTCCTGGCCACCACCCCTCAGGGCCCACCCAGCCACCCCCAGTAGCCACCCACCACCCCTCAGGGCCCACCCAGCCACCCCCAGTAGCCACCCACTACCCCTCATACCCAAGGTGCCATAGTCCAGGACAGACGGGCTCACAGGCTGGACAGCTGTCTGTCCAAGACACACAGCATCGGGCCTGTAGACCTGGAGCACGTTACCCTAGCAGCTAGAAAGAGAACTGTTGTGCCGAAGGTAGAGAGATGGAACCCACTCGCTCTCGTTGTGAATCTACTGACTGTTAGTCCCGCGCCCAGTGAGGCGAGGCAGAGGGTGAGTCAGAGCTCGGGCTTTGGTGACGAGGCATTGGGAAGGTAAAGTTCATTGTCCTCGACTACCCCCTTCTAGCCTGACTCACCAAATATCCATCTGGGAAGTCGTCCTTGGAAAAAGGAAGGCACTTTCCAAAAATACTTGGCAGGTGATTGAATGAACCATCTGTCTATCATTGTCTATAACGGGCCAACTTAAACCTGGGCAGACGCTGCCAGTAGTTGGTCAGTGGACGCTGAGGTGTCCGAGCCGCTGTGCTGGGGCACAAACAGATACGTTGGAGCTGTGCAAGTTGGACTTACGCACGGTCGCAAAGTTACGCCCGACCCTTTAGACTAGAGAATACACTTACAATGTCACTTTACTAAAGCAAAAGAAGACTTCAGGTGTTGAGCAGCGAGGCGGATGCTGTAGAGACAGAGCTGTCTGCAGGAAGCAGGTGTCTGTGATTACAGGAAGTGGTCTTACCTGCGGTGACGGTGGCGGCTGAGGCAGTGTTTCCTGTCTCCTCGTCGCCTGGCTGGGTCGTCTCCCCGTCTGATTGGAGGAGAGAGGCAGGACATCGTGTCAGACCCAACACCTTCACCACAACCTTCACCACAACATCACCACAGCCCCTCAGTGCTTGTGACCGGGTCCTGAACCAGCTGGGGCCGGGGCCGAGATTGGGGCCGAGGCTGGGGCCGGGGCTGGGGCCGAGGTTGGGGCCGAGGTTGGGGCCGAGGCTGGGGCCGGGGCTGGGGCCGGGGCTGGGGGCGTGTGTCTCGTCACGTCTTTCGGCCGTGCGTGTGTGTGTGTGAGAGTGTGTGTGTGCATTTGAGTATGTGTGTGCATGAGTATGAGTGTGTGTGAGTGCGTGTGTGTGCCCTCCTCTGAGGCCTCTGGTGACAGCCCAGTGTAGCATGACTTCTCTGCACCAGCAGACAGCAGCCCAGCCTTCCGTCACACACACTGGTCTCCTGTTCCCCAGTGAGAGGTAAGAACACTGGGGCTGCCTCACTCTCCCCCACCCCACGCTCCTACCCAGCTCCCAGCGTGGGCGCCATCAGAGCGCTCATGATCACTGAAGGACCGCACCTGAAGATGAGGCACCAGACAGGGAAGCACACTACGGTCTGGATGGTTCCTACCAACCACTCGTCTCTGAACTGTAATTTCACCTCAGTGGAGCATCTGTCTGTGATGTCACTTCTTTGAACACTTTGATTTAATCTCTCTCTCATCTTTCTCTCTCATCCCCCCCCCCTCTCTCATCTCTGTGTGTGCTTTCACTGGCTCTGTGATGAAGAT
>NC_085023.1:20881551-20939732 GCF_963692335.1 Osmerus eperlanus
GAGAGAGAGGGAGAGAGAGAGGGAGCATGCATCTCTGTTCACAGCCTCCAGTCTCACAAACACACACTGAGATCTTGCAGTGCTCAGCACAGCTGGAGTGAGTATGCGACTGTGTATGCATGTGCGCATGTGTGTGTACGTGTGTGTGTGTGTGTGTGTAGTGGCTGTATCAGAGGGTTAACACACAAAGGCGTTAGCTTCTTTGATGAAACGCTGTTGTCATCCGTTGTGTAGAAGCATCAGGGCTCCCTGTGGGTCCAAGGACAGGCATTTCTTTTGTACAACACTGAATAAAAAGTGCAGCGCATTAATCTAACCCTGCTTGAGGAAACAAAGAGAGGCCTTGTGAAGACATGTAAGAATGCCACGCTGAGATAACATATCTGCACTGCTGCTATTCACAACAACAGACTGACTGGTCCTCAGACACAGACTGACTGGTCCTCAGACACAGACTGACTGGTCCTCAGACACAGACTGACTGGTCCTCAGACACAGACTGACTGGTCCTCAGACACAGACTGACTGGTCCTCAGACACAGACTGACTGGTCCTCAGACACAGACTGACTGGTCCTCAGACACAGACTGACTGGTCCTCAGACACAGACTGACTGGTCCTCAGACACAGACTGACTGGTCCTCAGACACAGACTGACTGGTCCTCAGACACAGACTGGTCGCTGCAGGTTACCGGCACGAGCTTCTGGCTCGGCGCCGGTGCAGTAGGAGAAGAAGACACGTTTTGGTTTTAGAATAAAGTAAGACTTAGCAGTTTCAGTCATACTCTGTCCCTGTGTTTTAACTCAACACCCCCACCGCCCTCATTCATCTATCTGTTCTCATTCTGAACTCTTCCTGCCCCCCTCCCTCCCTCCCTCCCTCTCTCTCTCTCTCTCTCCCCCCCCCCCCCCCCCCCCCCGTCCAGCCCTGTGGAGATGAGGGCTGTCAGTAAGCAGGGCCCTGGGAGAGAGACATCCTGTCCAGGGCACCACGGGGACACGGAGGGGGGATGGACAGGGATGGGGGTCTGGAACAGATAGTTTAAAACAGACCATGGGAGGGGGGGCTGGGGGGACGGGGGGCTGGGGGGGGGCGGGGGGATGGGACACAGGTACTATCCATTTCAAAGGTCTGCAGTGAAGACAGCAACCAAGGACAGCTGGGGGTTTCATTTCAAGCTATTACCCAGCATGCCGTTGTTACTTAAGGATAGGTAGATTATTGTGACATTGATATTCTTTTTTTATTGATTTAAAACAGACGCCGTCTGTGACCAGCCGTATCGAAAGGCCCTGTGTGCCAGTAAATCCTGAAAGCTGCCTGTTGTGTTTGTTCTAACGGTGGAGAAGTCCTCCCAGTGTTTGGCTCTTGATTTGAAGATCTGACTTTGTAGAACAGACCCCAAGAGTAGCCTGGCCAGCCAGACACAGTGTCTCTCTATCTCTTTCTCTGCCTCTCTCTCTCCCCCCTTCTCTCTCCCTCCCCTGTCTCTCTCCCTCTCCCCCCTTCCTCTCTCTCTAATTGTGGGGCCTGAGTTTCACTGCCTCCCTGGCTCCAACACCGCCAACCCACCGTGACACAATCATTTTCCTCCCCTGGGGGGTGGGCGGAGAGTCAAACCCAACAATCCCAGTCTTCATTTTCACTCTTCTCAGCGGTCAGCCGTCGCCCACGACGCCTCAGGAAACTGCAGTCGTCTCACAACAAACGCACCCCTCGTCCTGCTGATTGCGGGCTGAGGTTCTCAGCTGCGCAGGAGAAAGCCTCTGTTAAGGGCGGCAGGGGCTCTCATGCAGGGTGGAGATAAACCGTGTCAGTAGCATGTAAATAAGTAGCACTGGGCGAGTCAGCTAGAGAGTCAGAGAGAGAGAGAGAGGAGAGAGACAATCAGATCAGAGAAAGAGAGAGAATCAGAGGAGAGAAAAAGAAAGAGAGAGGGTGCCTGCCGTGTAGAAAGCCACAGGCTGTGTTAATGTTCTCGGTTGTGTGTCTCATGAAGGAGAACAGTAGACAGAGCCCAGCTTGCGGCCAGCCACTCCCATGAGGTGAGAGGGGTGTTGTAGCAGGAACACTTTTAAACATGCCTTCTCTCCTCTTCCCAGCTGTGCACCTCCACACTCACAAACACCTCTGAGGTACTGCCGTGGCCAGACCATCTTCTATCACAGCGTATTCTTATACCGTAGAACACAATTCTGTCAAACGATTCATGATATCAATAAACCACAAATGTATACACGAATGAGTGTGACTACTTTTTGATTATATTGTATGAATATACCCACTCAAGATACTCTAGATTGTACTTATTGTTGCTAGGCTCGAGAAGGTGATTACACAAAGGCAGCGCGCTAGTTTTCGAGTACTGCTTCTCCAGCGCATGACTGTGAGACAGTATTCCCCTCTCATGTCATCGAGGTACACTCTGTACTGTTTAACTGTTGTTCCTGGTGAATACGTCGTTAGACAGCGTCCCAGTTAGACCATCTGCAGGTTGGAGAGCTCTTCACTCGCTCCTCTTTGTGCTTGTGTGTTTTTGTAGGAGAGCGGGGACGGCTGGATTCAGGAGGCTTGTGGTTTTAAACAGAGCTGACAGGAGGGGTGTAGACCTCAGACCAACAGACACTGCTTTCAAGGCTGCTCTTTGTCTTTCTGCAAGAACTCCATCAATACCAATTCAACCGGTACCACCCCCCCCTCCTCAAGCCTCAGACTGAGTGAGTTCTGTTTCGGTTGTGTGTGTGCAGCAAGCTAGCTAGCTACATGATTAGCCCGGTACTGAATGACGTTTGAAAAATGTGGGCTCCTTCATGCAAATGTTTCATTATATATCCAATCGGTATTTAAATATTTGTCTGAAAACGTGTGTGTGTGTGTATGCATACCAGTTGCCATAGTATTGTGCACTCCACATTAGAGCGGCAGTGTTTTTTGGCTCTTTCATATTGTCAGCTTGTGGCAGGCATATTGTAATAAAACAATTTCCTGTATGCAAATGACCTGTTTACATGCTAGAGCTCCTGCCAGATAAAGCCACTCTGACAAAACCAAAACACCGACAATGAAAAATGAGTTCAGGGAAAGGAGACTGCTATTCAGGCTTCCCACCAGCCTAGACATGCTACAGAGCCATGGTGTTAGTTAGTTACTGGCTACATATTACAGGAAAAACACAAAGCAGTCGCTCTCTTCCTCAGCGGCTAGCTGATAGGAAGGGGGGGGGGAGAGGTATGAGAGAGGGATGGGAGAGGGTGTGGAGAGCTGGAAGAGAGGGGTGGGAGAGAGGGAATGAGAGAGTGATGGAGAGAGGGTAGAGAGAGGATTGGGAGAGGGAATGAGAGAGTGATGGAGAGAGAGGGTAGAGAGAGGATTGGGAGAGGGAATGAGAGAGAGATGGGAGAGGGTGTGGAGAGGGGGGTACAGGGGGAATAAACGAGGCAGGGGAGGACTGAGTGCATGGGGAGTGAGGGAATGAGAGAGCCAGGAGAAGGGGAGTGAGAGATTGAGAGGGGGAGCGTGTGAGAGGAGGGGAGGGGGGGGTGAGGAGCGACAGCAAGCCGGGGCTGTGGGGTACAGGCAGACACCGAGCACTAGAGTGGAGCTGTTTGAGATCCACACAGCATGACTTCCAGAGCTGCCCATCGCAGATCCTCATGACTGACTAGCTGTCTCCAACCATGACGATTATGAAGTGTTACGACGGCATTTGAGATCGGACTCGGTTATTTCCCTGCGGTTACCGTCGGCTCTGAAGGAGACACCTGCCAGGCTAATTTAGAGGTTCCGACTTCTACCTCTAATATGTCTTTTCATGCTCAGAGATCAGACATGGTATATATCCTGATCTAAACAATCAACCCATCCGTCTATAAAGAACACATCTTCACCGCTGGTAAAGACACACACAGAAGGTTCATCCTCCAAAGAACTGTGTGTAATCAGCAGTCTGCTACTGTAGAAGGAACCGTTTGGAGCAGTGGAGGGGTCAGGTCGACCTGTGAGGAGGGCTGCCAGGAGAGCAGGCCGTGGCGGGGGGGGGGCAGGCGGCGACCCTGGGAGAGAATTTGACAACTCCTCAAGCCCTTAGTCTGGCCCGGTCTGACTGCATAAACATGGATCCAGCCAGGCAGTCGACACACGGGCATTAGCCTCCCCCAGCGTCCCAGGAGAACGTGAAAGGTGGCCTTGACCCTGGAGGTCAAAGGGCACATCAAAGGCAAGACTAGGCGATGAGGAAAAGCGCTCGGTGTGACACAGGGGCTCGCGTCACCATGCCCTGCTGGAAAGGTCCCCAATTTAATTTCAGCAAGTAAATTGGGCCTCTCCCTCCTACATTAGCATATGTTATAAACAATAGTTTCTGGAGTCATTTGCTCTCTGAACTTCTCTGTTGTTTCTTCCTTGCAGCGGGACATTGTGATTTTTGTCTGCCTACCAGTCAGGAATACCCGGTCATGGGTTTGCTGTTCCACGGGCCCGGTGATTGGTGGCTCTTGTAAACTGGGGGAGTGATAACTGGAAAACAACGACTCCAGAATCTCATCTCACAGCGCTAATATGATGAGACGGGCACTGGGAGCACGAGAGCAGCCGCCATAATTACAGTCTCTCTGGCGAAGGCAATCTGTCACGGGCGAAGGGAGGGAGGGGGGAGGAGAGAGAGCGGGAGGGGGACAGAGAGGGGGGGAGAGCGGGAGAGAGAGAGAGGGGGGAGGAGAGAGAGCGGGAGAGAGGGGGGGAGAGAGCAGGAGAGAGAGAGAGGGGGGGAGAGAGAGAGAGCGGGGGAGAGAGAGAGAGCGGGGGAGAGAGAGAGAGAGAGAGAGAGAGAGAGAGAGGTGGGGGGGGAGAGAGAGAGAGGGGGAGAGTGAGGGAGGGAGGGAGGCGGATGATGGGAAAGTGTAGGAGAGAACAACAGCCACATGGGAGAATGGAGATGAAGGGCTGGAAGTGGGTATTCCGTCGGGGAGCTGGGAAACTCGGGGCAAACGGGAGATAATGCCGGCTCGGTGGCCCAGCTGTGCTCTCCCGACTCTCCAGCCCAATCCTCCACGGGCCCCCGTCAGAGCTACTGCTCCCCCAGAAGAGACCACAATGGCAGGGGTGTAAGTGGGGGTTGGAGGAGGGTGGCTGGGTGTTTGTTTTTCTCTTCAGCAGTACCTGCTGCCCTCCTGCCTGTCTGGGGGCCCAGGCCTCTCAGATGGACACACACACACACACTCCCACAGACACACGCACTCCCACACACATACACACGCTGTCACAACCCAATCAAACACCCGACACACTTACCTTGGAAAGAGTGAGATAATTTATCCTTGTAGATCTTGTAGTCCATCTCCAGAAAGACACAGAAGACGACCCGTTGGATCTGCATGAGGGGAAAGAGAGGAGAGGTGTTACACCAGAGCATCTCCCCCTGGCTTTCTGATGGGGAGGGGACGACAAAAGAGCTAAATGGACGAGAGAAGATCCAGTGATAGCGAGCTGGACCAAAGGGGCACTATCAGGGACCAAATTACTGCTCGGAAATCCAATTAGGCCTCCCATTGAAGAACACACAAGCCTGGCCCTGAGAGAAGCCTTGTACTGATTATAACAATACTTTACATCATATTACCATGTCTGAACGAAACTAAAGTACCAAGCAGAGGTTCCTTAGTTCAGGAAGTGAAGAATTCCTGAGAAGGCTTGTGACAGAGGAGCCGGCAGAAACAGCCCTCTCAACAGAGGAGCCGGCAGAAACAGCCCTATCAACAGAGGAGCCGGCAGAAACAGCCCTATCAACAGAGGAGCCGGCAGAAACAGCCCTATCAACAGAGGAGCCGGCAGAAACAGCCCTCTCAACAGAGGAGCCGGCAGAAACAGCCCTATCAACAGAGGAGCCGGCAGAAACAGCCCTATCAACAGAGGAGCCGGCAGAAACAGCCCTATCAACAGAGGAGCCGGCAGAAACAGCCCTATCAACAGAGGAGCCGGCAGAAACAGCCCTCTCAACAGAGGAGGACTGAGTCAGCACTGATGCATTCAGGCACTTCCATGTCACCCTATAGATAAGCATTAGTATTAATGTCACTGTTTAGATACATATTAGTAATGGCTAGTTTCTCATTACTGGACTGTTCAGTAAATCAAATACTAACCACATTTTAATATAAGTATTGGCTTGGTATTTCATTGGTATGCATGTCCTTTACCTGTCAGAGTTGAGGATTTAAAATGCTCTCACTGATTTATCGCTTCATAAAATGCAGCGCAGAAACAATCAGCTTTCCCAACATGTTCTTTTCTTTCTTTTTAAAACAGGCAACAAAAAAAACAAACAGATTGAAAAATAAATTCCTGCCTGGGTGAACTGAATACTTATCACCTGGATGGTTTCAGCTGTGATGCCCCGTGAGGTGATCATGGGCCTGGGAACAGCCAGCCTCTCCAAGAAATCACAACCGTCAGGTCTTTAGAGAGCGCCACGTTAGAAATCACAACCGTCAGGTCTTTAGAGAGCGCCACGTTAGAAATCACACCCATCAGGTCTTTAGAGAGCGCCACGTTAGAAATCACAACCATCAGGTCTTTAGAGAGCGCCACGTTAGAAATCACGACCATCAGGTCTTTAGAGAGCGCCACGTTTGAAACATCTCCAGAATGAACACCTGTGGCATCCCTGTCACATGGACGATCCTCACACGGCTGGTGCTTAAGGTACACAGAAGGGGGGGTCAGATGGCTGAGCGGTTAGGGAATCAGGCTATTAATCAGACGGTTGCCGGTTCGATTTCCGGCCGTGCAAATTACATTGTGTCCTTGGGCAAGGCACTTCACCCTACTTGCCTCAGGGGGTTTGTTTATCTACTTACTGTAAGTCGCTCTGGATAAAAGAGGCGGCTAAATGACTATATGTAATGTAAATATATAAACACAGCATGCTTGGTGTGATGCCCAACATGCCATTCAGAACAGCTCCATTTAGTCCTCCCTTAACAGACCTCTGTTTCCATCAAATCAGATGTATTTTAATAGCCCGCTTTTACAAGCAATGTCACAGAGGGCTTCACATGCGCCCATAGAACTGCACCTAAACCAACCTAAACCCTCAAGGACAAGGGAAAAAATTCCAGAAAAACGAATTTGCGGAAAAAATGGAACATGGCAGCCACTGGGCGGTGTGGAGGACTAAAGCTGTCAGAGTAACACATCCCTGCCCCTCTACTGACACATCCCTGCCCCTCTACTGACACATCCCTGCCCCTCTACTGACACATCCCTGCCTCTCTACTGACACATCCCTGCCCCTCTACTGACACATCCCTGCCCCTCTACTAACACATCCCTGCCCCTCTACTGACACATCCCTGCCCCTCTACTGACACATCCCTGCCCCTCTACTGACTGAGCGGTGCCCAAAGGAGAGAAACAGGTAGACAGACAGGCAGGCAGGTAAACAGGTAGACAGACAGACAGGCAGGCAGGTAGACAGACAGGCAGGCAGGTAAACAGGTAGACAGGCAGGCAGGTAGACAGACAGGCAGGCAGGTAAACAGGTAGACAGACAGGCAGGCAGGTAGACAGACAGGTAGACAGACAGACAGGTAGGCAGGCAGACAGACAGGTAGACAGACAGACAGACAGGCAGGTAGGCAGGCAGGCAGGCAGGCAGACATACTGGTAGACAGGCAGGTAGACAGGTATAAAGACCGACAGGCAGGCAGTCCTCTCCCACAGTGAAGCAGATGCATCACACACAGGGCATCAGATAATCCCCTCAATATGGCAATTTTTGACCATTACAGACCAGACAGATCATTACAGACCTCCATATCGGTAATGGTGGTGTTAGAGAGAGATAAATACACTCTCCAGGACCCTGGCCCAGTGACACACAAGAGCCAGCCTGATACCGAGCCAGTCCAGCTCTTCACACAGAACTGTTGCTATTCATAGTTCCCGGTCTAAGCTTGAAATGTTAAGACTTGAATTCCGAATGGCAACACTTTTGTCCAGGTGTCTTGGGGAGCTGTTCACTGAACGTAGGCTCAATCTTGTGCACCCTCACCCCCCGAGGAGAGAGAAGAAAAGACTCCGGACTCCTTTGAAGTCGCCTACTCGCTCACAAACAAATTGTGTGAGAAGCGATCATATTCAGAGATAGCGCGAACCTATGAACACTGGAGGCCACAAGGAGGCAGACACCCCCTAGGTTCCATTCCTCTTTTACATCACCCCATTTTAAACCTGACTGCTCACTAAGAAACAGGAGGAATCATACATTCATGCCTTGCATGGAAACACTCTCTCTCTCTCTCTTCATTCCTCGTATCCCTATTTTTAATCTCCCTCCCTCTCTCTCTCTCTCGCTCTCTCTCTCTCTCTCTCTCTCTCTCTGTCTCCCTCTCTCTCTCTCTCTCACACACACACACACACTACACAGCTTGTCCTTTTACGTTGATCATTAAATGATGACCTGTCTCTTCTGCTGTGGAGGAGATGAAGAGGAGGGCTGGTGGTGGAGCACTGAGAGGTCAGCCTCGTGTCTCCAGCTCACACGCAGACCTGAGATTCCCTGGCATGTGGCCCCTGAGGGCCAGGAATGAAAGGAAACACAGTCCTTTCTTCCTCGCTCTGCATGCTTGTGGCCCGCAGGAGGGAGATGGAGTCGGCCGTATAGACCACTTGCATGTTGTAGACCCGGAGGTGGTCCATAGTTCCAGGAAGAGTATGGCGAATTGGAACAGAAGCACAGGTCACGCAATGCCACTGAGAGTTTAGCCATGTCAGAGCTGTCATCATGGCCAGAGGCTGAATGTATGGTCTGGATGTCATGAAGGGAAACGGGCAAGTCGGACAGCAGGTCAGCCTCTCTCTCTGAGGGGGCTCGGCCGAGCTTCAGACCAGTGTGAGCAGCAGTGTTCTTCTTCTGAATACATTTACATTTAGTCATTTAGCATTTAGTCATTTAGCAGGCATTTAGTCATTTAGCAGACGCGACTTACAGTGAGTACAGGGACATTCCCCCCGAGGCAAGTAGGGTTAAGTGCCACAACGTCATTTGGCACTGCCGGGAATCGAACTGGCAACCTTCAGATTACTAGCCCGATTCCCTCACCGCTCAGCCACCTGACTCCCTGTCAGTATGGAGTCAGGAAGTCAAGCAGGAGTAGCTTATCTCCTCCCGGCACACGCTCTGTCCAGACCGCTCCCTAGCAGGGGCCGTGGACAGACACTGCTTGGACACCCACAGAAAAATACACTCAAATTTGAAAACAGTACCCCCGATTCTTGCCTGAACTTTCGTTTCAGTTTGAGGATGATTGACACAGAATAAGACGAGGAGGAAGGAACGGCTTTCAGAGGAAGCCCTCCTTGCCAAAGGCAATTGGTTAAAAAAGGATCGCTGGAATATAATTGGCTGGAAAGAAGGGGAGCTGACCCAAAACGGCTACATTCCTGTTTCACTGACCCTGAGCTGTCGGTGTTGCTAAACAACGGAGCCCCTCGTTAGCTACGAAACACGTTTAAAGGGGACGAAACTTTATTTATTTTACAGAAAAAAATAACTACCTAGTCATTAACAATTTCCATACACAACACAAATAATCCACCAAATTCACCACAGATCACAAGCCAGGGATAAGCCTGCTGGAATCATCGCCCCAGCGTCCTGTTCCGATTGGCTGATCAGCGCAGCTGTTTCGGGGTGGTGAAGGAGGGGACCCCGGGTGTGTTGAGCGTGCGTCCTGCGGAAGCCAAGGTTGGCCAAGTTAATGGAAGACTAATTAGAAAGCTGGGATCACTGCATGCTAGCGCGCCTGGTCATTACTCATCTCTGATTGGAGGGCTGTTGCCAAAGGGGAAGTGCAAGATGATTGGGACCCTGGCTGTCGGTGGGGGGGGTTGTGGGCGCTACAGAAACGCAGGGGTGTGGGAGGCGGTGTGGGGGGCGGTGTGGGGGGCGGTGTGGGGCCGGCGCTGGCCTGGCACTCCGGCGGAGCGCTGGCCCGCCAGCTGAGGAAAGCACCGATGCAGAAAATGCCCACAGTGTTTTAATTAAAAAACCCATCGGCTTTTTTACATTGTTCTTAAACTGTACAAGACTTTACTTTACACACAGATATAAAGCATTTATATCTTTGGTGCAGGCCATTAACTTACAAATTAATTAAAAACTAATGGAATTTTACACTAAAGTGTTGAAATGAACACTTTATATTAAGGTTAAATGACATACTAACTACATAGCGATACCTACCGAAACAGCATTATAGGTACATAGGATTCTTCATTGCGATTAAATATTAAATAATAATCTATCAATAGATAGATTGATACCTGGATACATGACAAAAAGTCATTAAACAGGTGATGCCGATGCCTTTCAGGGTTACCATGACCACAGCACCCACGGCTCCAGCCGTAGGGCGAGAGCAGAGGAGGTGTGCTGGCATCCCGCCAGGCGCTGTGACGTGCATCAGGTATACAGGAGGAGGATGCGTCACCAAGACAGCAGCCTCACGCTGGGACAGGAGGCTCCCTGCTGTGGAATGAAACCTGCTGGATTCAATGTGGAACTGTGTGTCTGCTGCTCGTCTATGAGGCGCAGGGCTCCTCAGGTGCCCCCCTGCCCAGACCTCCCCCTCACCCCCTCCATGAACCCCCTGCCCAGACCTCCCCCTCACCCCCTCCATGAACCCCCTGCCCAGACCTCCCCCTCACCCCCTCCATGAACCCCCTGCCCAGACCTCCCCCTCACCCCCTCCATGAACCCCCTGCCCAGACCTCCCCCTCACCCCCTCCATGAACCCCCTGCCCAGACCTCCCCCTCACCCCCTCCATGAACCCCCTGCCCCTACCTCCCCGCCCCCCCCCGCCAGGCTAACAGATGAGCTGTCATGGCTGGGCACCCAGGCTCATAATTGCATTGGGGGATTTGCCAGCAGAGTCAGAACACACACTTTGCTACTCGCATTTCCTTCTTGATTCTGTCACAAACAATAACAGGAACAGGTTGGCCTAGCATGTCCTCCCCAGCTGGGCCCTGCACCCAGGAGAAAGGATGTGGGAGTGTGTGTGTGTGCTTGTATGTATATTGTATGTGTGTGTGTATCCTGGGCGACTTTGTCAGATATCCGTGCGGGGCCCAGGACACTGCAGGGGCCTCCTAATGGTCCCATCCAGACGGTAACTATGACAACAGGGAGCGCAGCGCGGTGATGATGCTGAGGAAAGACTGAGCTCTGTATCCGTAGGTGACGGGACGATACTGAGCGCTCCCCTTCGTATCGCAGATACATGCTGACAGGGAAGCTCTCTGTGCACCAGAGATTAATGACATCATTCCGGTGCCGGGAGAGAGGTGATGTCCCTGAAACACGGCCTGGCTGGACGTGAGAGTGAGCTGGTCTCTGGTGCTGTCGGGGGCTGAGGTGGAGGAACCGGGGGGGGGGGGGGGGGGGGGACGCCCCGACCAGCTCTCAGTTTGACTGGGATTGAACCCCCTCCCCAGGGCAGGGCCAACCCCACCTTCAGCAGCGCTATTATCATTTCAAAGAAACACCCAGAAAAGGCCAGGCCTTTGAACAAAACGACCAAGATCCATACATCAAAGGAGGCTTCTGACATCGGACAGTTTGAAGGCTCAGGATGAAGCTCAGCCTAGAAGAAGACAAACCTCAATTCCACATCCAGAAGCCCCCTCGCTGAGGGCCCCCCTCGCTGAGGCGCCCCCTCGCTGAGGGCCCCCCTCGCTGAGGGCCCCCCTCGCTGAGGGCCCCCTCGCTGAGGGCCCCCTCGCTGAGGGCCCCCTCGCTGAGGGCCCCCCTCGCTGAGGCGCCCCCTCGCTGAGGGCCCCCCTCGCTGAGGCGCCCCCTCGCTGAGGGCCCCCTCGCTGATGGCCCCCCTCGCTGAGGCGCCCCCTCGCTGAGGGCCCCCCTCGCTGAGGGCCCCCTCGCTGAGGGCCCCCTCGCTGAGGGCCCCCCTCGCTGAGGGCCCCCTCGCTGAGGGCCCCCCTCGCTGAGGCGCCCCCTCGCTGAGGGCCCCCTCGCTGAGGGCCCCCTCGCTGAGGGCCCCCCTCGCTGAGGCGCCCCCTCGCTGAGGGCCCCCTCGCTGAGGGCCCCCCTCGCTGAGGGCCCCCCTCGCTGAGGGCCCCCTCGCTGAGGGCCCCCTCGCTGAGGGCCACCCTTGCTGAGGGCCCCCTCGCTGAGGGCACCCTCGCTGAGGCCTGCTGGTGGAGCCAGTGGAGTACAGCCAGCCATGCTAATTGAAAAGATGGCTGTTGGTAAATGCTAATGTACATACTTGCGCATGGCTGCTTAGTTGGGTGTGACTAAACAGATGTGTTAACATTCTAAATGGTGCCCTGCCCGTATGATTCATGACACGGGCGTACCGTTTCCCAAACTGCACACACGGTAACAGACTGAATATTCTGAGGAGATAATTGTGTGCTGCAGGATTCACAAGACCTAAATAGATATTACATTAGCAAACCAAGATAATTCCCTTCAGCACACGTCAGTCTTTTCGTGTGTGCACATACGGTATAGTGAGTAGAGCTTTGCAAATGTTTGTTTCAGCATATTCTTCTTCATTTTTCGGAACAAAATTGTTTATTAATGACCCAGTCCCGGCTTCTGCACACTAGACAAAAAGAGAGCTCGAGGCAAGAACTATTTTCGACCGGATGTTCAAATATTGTTCGCTCAAACAGAAGCAGACATGGTTAGACTGAGTCCTGGCTTTGGCAGTCCACGCTTGCTGTCATCGAAAACAAGTGTAACCAAAGATCAGATCTAGGCTGCACATTCTGGGAACATGACAGCCTTACAGATTTATAATCCTCCTTACATCACATCTAATCTCCATTTTTCATTATACCTCATAAAAAATAAATATATCTAAAAGCATTGATTTCAAAAGATGAAATCCTTCCGAGTTACAAAAAAATGAATCGATGAACAAGCTTGAACAGACATGGTGACTACGGCCAACCACAGAGAAGAGCAGATGGGAGCAGAACATATTCCATGACAGTTGTGTTTTGTGGTAAACTCTACCCCAGATTACAGGGAAATGTCAACAACCTCCCACAGGACCAGCAACACACTTCATCTGACTGCTGCTAAGTATTTAGCAGCTCATTGCCACCGACAGTAATGAAACCAAGACTTTAATATCAGTGTGGCTAATAAGCTTTCTGGATGGATGAAGCCTTCTTAGGAGGGAAACATCAACAGCTTTTTCAGAAGGTTACTGTTGCTCTAAGCTTCACAGCATCATAACAGCTTCTCAACAGGTTAGCAATGGCACAATAAACCCACTGACAAATATATCCATTACACTGTTCTAACAATAAATACAGTGACGGAAGGCCAGGGTAGGTTTAAGTGGAAGGGGTTCAGAGGAGGAGATATCGTCTCTGTTTCTAAGTAGATAACAATAAGGAGAGACACCACAGCTGAGCCTGGGGTCGAAGGTGAATGATGAAGGAGGAGTTAATATGGAGGCTGCACCCATGATGCATTGCTGCTTGGGTAATGATCTGACCCGGGGTCCCATGGTGACCTCCAAACCCCTTCATAGTCCTGGGAGAGGGATCATGGGGGAGCAGGAGAGTGTGAGAGAGTGTGTGTGTGTGTGTGTGTGTGAGAGAGTGTGTGTGTGTGTGGGAGAGTGTGTGTGTGTGTGTGGGAGAGTGTGTGTGTGTGTGAGAGAGTGTGTGTGTGTTAGTGTGCGCAGGGGTGAGAGTGAGAATCAGGGGGTTATGTTTGAACCAGAATCCTCCCATCTGTTGTTTTTTTTTTTTATACTTTAACCTAAGCCAAAGGGTTCCATTTCCCCCTGAGGAGAAGCCAAATGACCTTTTCCATCTCGTAATCAACCCCCTCCCTCAGTTCATCCTGTCTGCTGGATGGAGTTAGAGAACAGAAGTCCCTGACACCTTTTTCCCTCTTCCAATCCCCCTATTGACCACCAATAGACATGGAATACATGTCAAGCTGAACGATTGCTGTTTCCAACAAGTGTGACCGAACCCTCGATCTTCTTCCCATCTCTCCGTCACCGAGTGCCACAACAGAGCCTGCCTGTCACCTCCACTAACTGTTTCATATTTTCTCTCTTTACAGGTCAGTGGATCTGGTCAATACTCATAGTCTATCATACACAAGGGCAATATGGCCATGTCTGGTCCTCTTGTGGGAGGGTTAGTGAGCGCAGTCTGCAGCTACAGATGATTCACTCTCTAAGCTCAGCTTGTACAAGACAGTTTGTTTTAGCTGGAGGGTAAGCTATGCCCGCAGATAAAGTCCTGCTATCTACGTGGAGCAAAAGTCAAAGCAACAAAGCACCCTACCGATGTGAATGTTAAGAGAAAATACATCTAAAAATCCTAGCAAATCCCCACAATCCCTGTCGATTGCTTCCTGAGGTCATGTGACTTCAGGCTGATTGGGGGGGGTGCCTGCCTGCCTGACCTGGGGTCCAGTGTTAAGGCCATTAGACAGAAACTCTCTGGACAGGCAGGCCGAGTCTTAAACACAACTGCCAAATGAGAGCATCCAATCAGAAATCCCTGATTGAGCTGGATGTGGGACGGGGAGAAACACCCCAGAGGCATGCTGGGAGCTGAGCACAGGAGCTGGGTGACAGTGGTGAGCCTGGCCTTGGGGCTCAAGCTGAGCACAGGAGCTGGGTGACAGTGGTGAGCCTGGCCTTGGGGCTCAAGCTGAGCACAGGAGCTGGGTGACAGTGGTGAGCCTGGCCAGCTGAGCACAGGAGCTGGGTGACAGTGGTGAGCCTGGCCAGCTGAGCACAGGAGCTGGGTGACAGTGGTGAGCCTGGCCAGCTGAGCACAGGAGCTGGGTGACAGTGGTGAGCCTGGCCAGCTGAGCACAGGAGCTGGGTGACAGTGGTGAGCCTGGCCAGCTGAGCACAGGAGCTGGGTGACAGTGGTGAGCCTGGCCAGCTGAGCACAGGAGCTGGGTGACAGTGGTGAGCCTGGCCTTGGGGCTCAAGCTGAGCACAGGAGCTGGGTGACAGTGGTGAGCCTGGCCTTGGGGCTCAAGCTGAGCACAGGAGCTGGGTGACAGTGGTGAGCCTGGCCTTGGGGCAGAGGCACACACAAACCTCTCTCTCTCACACTCAACCACACACACACACAACCACACACACAAACCTCTCTCACACACACACACAACCACACACACACACACAACCACACGCACACACAACCACACACACAAACCTCTCTCACACACACACACCTCTCTCTCTCACACGCACACAACCACACACACTCACACACAACCACACACACACACACACAACCACACACACAAACCTTTCTCACACACACACAACCACACACACACACGCACACCTCTCTCTCTCACACACACACAACAACACACACACACGCGCACCTCTCTCTCTCTCACACACAACCACACACACACACACACACACAAACACGCTCACAAACCTCTGATCACGCTCACCCACAGTGTGCGGCAGGGTTGGCATCACACTCTTACTGTATGTTAGCATTTCATTAAGGCCCTGTTTGTGTTCAAGCTCCACCGGGTTGAGCTATCTGATGATGTGTGTGTTGCTCTCACTGTGTGTACAGATACACACAATCAGACACACACACAGGCATACACACACACACACACACATAGGCATACACCTACACACCGTCAAATTAAAAACTCAAATAATGCAGTGAAATCTGTGTGATGGGCTTCAGCATTTCAAGGGTTAGTGCTGCTCTACCCTTTCCATGTGAAGATGACGACTAGAAAAGAAATATCATTAAAATAGGAATTCCATGGATATAAAATATGGAATATGAAAAAAAAAATAAGAAAAATGTCCAATGATCTTCTCTTCCCATTAAAGACATGATAGCCTGTGAGAGCTTGTGACAGATTTATCTACATCTGAACGGAGCAGGGAACCTGGCGGAAACCGGCGGAATGGATGGAAATAAAAACAGGGAAAAGGAACCCAAAATACCATTCCATACGTCTGCCTGGGTCACGTCGCTGTGCCAAGAAGGGCTTACAAACAGGGGTGCCTTTCCACATAACTTACTCAGTGCGATGAATATCTGATCGGGGCTACGCCGCACGCACCAGGCAGATCTGATCGGGGCTACGCCGCACGCACCAGGCAGATTTATCTCCCCGAGCCGAACGTGAGCTGGAGAGATCAGCTCCACAGCACAGTGATAACACAGGGTGCTGGCGGGGTGTGTGTGTGGGGGTGTGTGTGCAGGGGTGTGTGTGTGCGGGGGTGTGTGTGCGGGGGTGTGCGTGTGGGGGTGTGTGTGCGGGGGTGTGTGTGCGGGGTAAGTGTGCGGGGTGTGTGTGCGGGGTAAGTGTGCGGGGTGTTTGTGGGGGTGTGTGTGGGGGTGTGTGTGCGGGGTGTGTGTGGGGGTGTGTGTGCGGGGTAAGTGTGGGGGTGTGTGTGCGGGGTAAGTGTGCGGGGTGTTTGTGGGGGTGTGTGTGGGGGTGTGTGTGCGGGGTGTGTGTGGGGGTGTGTGTGCGGGGTAAGTGTGGGGGTGTGTGTGCGGGGTAAGTGTGCGGGGTGTGTGTGGGGTGTGTGTGCGGGGTGAGTGTGCGGGGGTGTGTGTGGGGGTGTGTGTGCGGGGTAAGTGTGCGGGGTGTGTGTGGGGGTGTGTGTGCGGGGTGTGTGTGGGGGTGAGTGTGCGGGGTGTGTGTGGGGGTGTGTGGGGGGTGTGTGTGGGGGGTGAGTGTGCGGGGTGTGTGTGGGGGGTGTGTGTGGGGGGTGTGTGTGGGGGTGTGTGTGTGGGGGTGAGTGTGCGGGGTGTGTGTGGGGGTGTGTGTGGGGGTGTGTGTGGGGGTGTGTGTGGGGGTGAGTGTGCGGGGTGAGTGTGCGGGGTGAGTGTGCGGGGTGTGTGTGCGGGGTGAGTGTGCGGGGGTGTGTGTGGGGGTGTGTGTGCGGGGTAAGTGTGCGGGGTGTGTGTGGGGGTGTGTGTGCGGGGTGTGTGTGGGGGGTGTGTGTGGGGGTGTGTGGGGGGTGTGTGTGGGGGGTGAGTGTGCGGGGTGTGTGTGGGGGTGTGTGTGGGGGGTGTGTGTGGGGGTGTGTGTGTGGGGGTGAGTGTGCGGGTGTGTGTGGGGGTGTGTGTGGGGGTGAGTGTGCGGGGTGAGTGTGCGGGGTGAGTGTGCGGGGTGAGTGTGCGGGGTGTGTGGGGGTGTGTGTGGGGGTGAGTGTGCAGGAGGGAGGGAGGTGTTGTGGAGGGAGATCACATAAGGCAAAGCCACCCTCCCTCCTACGGCACCTCTGCCATGTTCTCCATGGTTCCCCTCACACTGACACGCATTCTGACTGATCCTAGCTCTTCTCGAGGGGGGGGGGGGGGGGGAGCCACGCTACTCAGAGATCAATACAATAAACACACGGTGCATTCAAAGGCCCTCCTGGAGCAACAATAAATAGCTAAAGTGGGTCCAATTAGGACGGTTAGCCGTGGGCCGGCGCTGTACATATCCAAGAGACACAAGTCTAACTATTCCGCTTGCACTGACAAATCAAATCAAAAATCTGCAAAGCACACTTCACTCTGTGAAAACTGTGCAGGGTATTATTATGAACAGCATCTTGAGGATGAGACCGTGAGAGTGGGGGCTCTAGCAGAAACAAGCTCCCAGTAAGTACATGTAACATTCGTGTGGACAAAAAATGACTTCAGGGCATACATGTGGAGTTTCACATTCGAGGGTCACAGTGAAGCGAGGTTTTTCTATGCAGAACCGTCGAGCAGAGAGAGGGAAGGAAACTGAGAGCGGCGGTTTGGTCTTTCCAGTGCGGCAGCAGATTAGCCCAGGGGTCCTGGGGTGGTTGGTGTTGGTGATGATGGACGGCTGTAGCTAGCAGCAGCCTGGACGAGTGTTTCCCGCCTCACAGTGACTATCCCGGGAACTCTCCGGTCGATACAGAATCAGTCTCAGCACGGCTCTCGCTTAGAAAATCAATGTCCTCCCGCCATTTCTAACGCTGTTTTCCAACCTCTGTCTGTAAGCTTCCTGAAACCCGACTGCCTCCAGAACGCCTCGGCAACGAAGCGTTCTCTGTCAAGCGCCCAATCCCCTAGCGACCGTCCGGGGGAGAGGAGCGACACTTCCCTAATGCCGCGACAGCACCAGCGAGGACGCATCGCCCCTGTGTCATTAATAACACTAATAAAACATTGCTTTATATGTGCATTAACACAAAAAAACTCATCTGAGAGGAGGAAACCCCAGTGCAGATCGCTCTTGATGAACGAGCAGTCGCACTAAGTGACTAACGTGAGGGGGTGAGAGGGAGTATTTTTTCCCCCTGTTGGTAAAACTATAATAAACAAGGACATCGGCTACATTCCAAATAATGTATGTAGTCTGGGTACTAATTAACGTTCTTGATAAATACACATGGTTAAAATCACGCCGGGGGACTAATTAGACGAGAGGAGAAGGAGTCGCTCTACACTCGGCGACATGGCGGGGGAGTAGGAGGGAAGCTCCGGAGCAGACACTCAGTCACGAGGCAGGGCCCAGGGCTCGATCCGCGCCGCCTGACGCAAATCCACAGAGCTCGTCTCGCGCCGAGAGGAAACCGCAGGCTAACTTAATACCCTGAGATCCATAAGCAGAACCCCCGTTGATACATCAGTGGCTAAATAATTAAACGTCATTTATCTTTACCTGGCAAACGGCCACTTAAAACAGTGTCTAAGGAATGAGAGGAGAGAAGGGGAGGAGGAGGAGGAGAGACGAGGGGGGGAGAGAGGAGAGAGAAGGGGAGAACAATTGGGTGGTGTGTGCTGTAGGGACAGGCTGTGTTCAGAGGCCTCGCCCAAAGCCTGTCTTCAACACGTCTACAACCAAACCCAGGTGGACTCCCTCCATCCCTCCTCACTACCAACTCACACCAAAGTGGGTCAACTCATTCAACTGATACAATGATAAAAAACTCAGGTATTAAAAGGTAGAATCATAACATTGCAGTACTTGTGTGTGTTACAAGTACGCACATCCCACAGTAAACTGAAAACTCCAAAACTAGATCCCTTTTCCCCTCCTGCAACAAAAAACAACTTCCCCCCGCCCCCCCACCCCTTATGGTGACAGTTCGCAGACCAGTGACGGCAATGAAAAGTGAAATGAGCACAGAAATAAAAAGCCCTCATTGACCTCTGCCCTCCCGAAGAATACTCTTTTATTACCATTCTAGCAGACGTGACCTTTTCAGATCCCTCAGTAAAGGTTGTGTTCCTGTGTCGGTGGGCTGAGGGGGGTGCTGGAGCACTGGGCCCGGGAACACACCTCACCCCTCCACAGTGACCTACAAAGCTATTGTATTAAAAGAACAGCATTCATCACCGTCTCCCCTCGCTGCGCTCACTCCCCCTCGAGCTGCAGAGCGGGGAACGTAACCCGTACTCCAGCTCAAGTGCTCCTCCACTCAGCACTTTCAAAAGGTTTTAGGCACAAATCGTTGGGAGGGATCTTTGAAATCTTCGGATATTGCCTGCCGTGAAAATGGCCCGGTAGCCAGTGGAACTCTAATGAGTCTGTGGTTCGTCTCCTCTAGGCTTGGCTGCGTCTTCAGTCGAGGAGAGATGATCCAGACCTATGCGCTGCTCCCTAGTTACGAGCATGCGTCACCCTACAGATTCTCTCCTAATGTATGGACACAATGACAAGCCAGAACAGAGAGATCGAACCACACGTTGACATCAACCCCTGAGGATCTCTCTGCCCTCAAAACGTCACACGAGTCAGCTGCATGATGAAGTTTGGGTTTCACCGACACAAGTTCAACACGCAACAACAGCGCGACTGTCTGTCGGCCTAATGACTTTGAGGAAATGAATGAACCATTCTCGCACACCCAACGGCTCCTTCCCATAAAGACTCTCATCCTTCATTTAAATGGCGTCATCTGATACCAATCACGTTTCCCCTATACAGAAGTAATGATCTTAACAACTGTTGCCGCGGCCTTGACAGACTGCAGGGGTATTGTTCAAGCCAGGGGAGATTGAAGGGGTTTATGCGGGGGCGTAGTCAGAAGGGGAAACCCAGGTCAGTGTTCCTCAGGTCCAGGTCTTTATGATGGGTGTACGTGTCACAGGGTGCTGGGTTATGGAAGCCTTTGATCTGATGGAGGGCACCGGGATACAAAGGAGAGAAGCCGACATCCAGGATGTCCTTCTCCCCATCTTGTATGAATCATCCGGCAGATCTTCCGCCCGCGCTTCCCGTGAGAGCGACGAGACGAGACGTCCTCTCCTGACGAGCGTGATCATGATCTACCTGACAGAACGACCCCGGGAGCTCAGATGGGCTTTTACTTACTTCGACTTCCGGCACCGTAAATACAGATTCTTCCTTGAGTCTGACCACCGAAACACTGTTAGAACTAGGCACGTCTGATCCAGAATCTTCCACTGTGCTTTCAATATCACCATTTGTACGTCACTTTGTATAAAAGTGTCCGATAATGAATAAAGTGTGCTGTAATGTCAACTCTGGACAGCAGGGGAGGTCATGGTGTGGCCGTTGTTGAAAGGGTTGTTGTAGTGTGTCTTCACACTATGTGTTTTTCAACAGGCTACTCAAAATGAGCGATACAGGGCTGTATCTTATATGCTGTCTTACTTTGTAATAGAAAAACAATTAGAAAGATGCTTTCCAACTCCAGAGTACCCCAGGCAAACATGAGTTTCCCCCGATTCCTACATTTCCTCCTAATCTAATTAACTTCGCTGGAACCGGAGAGAGAGAGAGGAAGAGAGAGAGAGAGCTAATGGCACATCATTTATATTCTAAAGACTCCCTTCTTTATCATGGTGTGCAGTAAAAATGAAATAATTCTCATAAACTGATCTCAATTCTGTTATCCTTACCCCCTTGGAACATTTTCTGTTTTTGTTCGCATATCTCATCCGGAGATCTCCAAACCAATCTACTATTCATTCCTCAGAGATGGCCTAACAATGCTATTCCGGTTAAGTTATATATAAATATATATATAAAAAAAAGACTAAAGTAGGTTAACTAAACAGTAGAGCATGGAATGGCATATCATGCCACTACAGTAACATGTACATCTTGTCACAGGGAGTTCTGTACTCCTATTATCTCAGTTGTACTACAGCAGGTTTCTATTGAGGGTCGTCCACAGACGATAAGACTCTAGCAGTCAGTATTACTGATCCACACAACATACTGAAGAGACACAACCATTTATGTACAGGACTGTACATAGTCATTATATTACTACTGAACATCCCTTGTCCAGAATGGTTGTGTTTGCACACACTCCTCGCCAGTGCAGGCACACTGCTGCCAGCGAGGGTGTGTGTGTGTGCGTGTGTGGTTATGTGGGGCATGTGTGGTTGTGTGTCTAACAATAAGACAGATGGCAGGATGTGCCTCTGGAATACAGACTTCACTTCCTGCTTTTTGGCGAGCTGGGGTCAGCAAGGCCGACAGCAGGGCAGCGCCGCGACCCACGCTGGCCGACAGGAAGTGAGCGGGTCAGCCCTATATCACACAGACAGGGAGGAAGAGGAGGAAGACAGGAAAGACGATCTCAGCTGGGGCCGTGGAGGTGAAGCAGCTTCTTCGCTGTTTTCACTTAGACAGATAAGGAGCCCACTGACGAGTAGGTAGGACTCTCACATCTGATTGAGCGTTAATGAGTCTGGGAAAGATCTGAGTGTTTTGTTTCTTTTTAAAAGTGTGTCTGATTGTTATTCGGCATGATGTGAAAAGGATCTTCCTGTTTTCTTAGCGACATGATTTTTTAATTGAATTTTTTTATGCAGGGTTGTGAGGGTTAAAAACATACAAGAAGTGTTTCTACTGATGAACGAAAAAACAGACATAAAAAACCCTGGCATCTTTGCCGATCAAAAGAGAATAAAAATGCCATAATTATTCATGACGGCTGATTGTAATGTTAAATATGTAATCATGCTAAATAGAAAACTGCCCTTTCCTGACCTTTTGTACATCATTCATTAGACATATTTAATCTTCTTTTTAATGAATCCACCAATCAGCTGTGTGTGTCGACATGATGTGGTGGATCAGTGTTGTGATCTCTTGTCAACAAGGTCTCCTTCAGAACACAGACTCCACAGTAGGAAGGCATCTTGGCCTCTCGCAGAACATATTTTCATATGTATATATGTAGAGATATTTAAATGTGGCGCCATTCCAACAGTAAGAATGCATACAGAAGGGAATCAATTACTTTCAGTAATACTGAATGTCAAATGCCATCACTGCAAAGTAGAACACATATTACAGTTTTCACCTACACCAGAGGGAATTTGTTTTTTCCTTGGTAAAATAATTGGCTTACTCTTCCATAACCACTGGAATATTGAATATGAATTTGGAGAAGTTGACTTTGAGTATAGTACAGTATATCTAAAAGCAGCGTGCAAATCTATCTTTCAGTAGCAGCCAATTAATGGTGACATTTGGTATGGGGCATCTTTGTGGAGTATGCACTCAGTGTTTATGAATATGTATTCCCTTTAGGGCATTAATTAGACATTGGATAAACATCCATGATATGACTTTTACCAGATAAAGTTTATCCCTCCTAATTTTAATTAGACAGTTTACAAGTCAGGAGTTATGTGTGCTGTGTGTCCCCAGAGCAAAGGGTAGAAGTCATGTGTGCTCGTGTGACTTGCAGGAATAATACATCGTCTCACATATTTGACATGTCAGACTAAGTCAGCCTTAGCTTTTTGTGAGTTTTTGGTCAACATTTGGAGGGGAAAACCCGCACAGACACACACGCACACATCTGAAAGACATTTCCAAAGTGTTTCGTTGATGTGCCTTGGACAGTGTCATTAAACCATCCTGGGTTACGGAGTGTTAGAAAAACCAGCAGCTAGCCACCTGTCAGAAGAAATGTTCTGGACTCCCAGAGGCATCGTAGGGGAAGAAATATTCTGTCTGTAGCCTGATGAAAACACATGAAGGAGGACGGAAAAGCCTCCGCCTCCAGCAGCAGAACAGGTTCCAAAACGAGGATTAAGGTTCAACTTCCATCTGTGTGAGAGACAGCAGACAGGGCACTTAGCAGACAATTATAATCCGTTAAAAGGCAATGAGAGCGCCATCATGCTGTTCCAGTGTTAGCGAGCCAGAGGGGGTCTGTGCAGGCTCCAGCTCTCCCTGATAGGGTGCAGGCTGATGGGAAGGGGACAGCCCATCCTCTCTCTCTCCATCCAGCCTGACAGCCACAACCGCATCCAGTTACACAACCCAGGGGACGCGGGGGAAAACGGCATCAATCACACACACACACACACACACACAGATTCTGTTTTATTTGGTGACTCATTTCTCTTTTTCTGTGATGGGTTACAGCCTCCAATGGGTTTACATGCTGCCCCCAACACAGGGTCCTCCCTGCCTCTCCCAAACCCTTCAAACAACAACCTCCAAACGCCTTAGCGCTCCAGGAAGGAGATCAAAATGGGACTGCTTTTTGAAGTTCCTCCACATTCGGAGAAAAAGCCGCTAATAAGCCGAACATCAAACCTCGGGAACTTCCAAAAACTTAATAAATAAAAAGGAAGAATGTCTGTGCCAATCTAGGACAGGCTCTGAGCTGGAGAACAGATCGACCTGGAGAGGCCTAGCTCCCATCTGCTCCACTGCGGTGCATCAGGGATCTCATTAAGACACACTACCTTCTCCTTCCCCAACCAAGCCGTGAGTGTCCCCACTCTCCGCTCAGGCCGTCGTGTGGCTGGGAGCCCCTGGGTCTGGTTGGGGGCCCCTGGGTCTGGCTGGGAGCCCCTGGGTCTGGTTGGGGGCCCCTGGGTCTGGCTGGGAGCCCCTGGGTCTGGCTGGGGGCCCCTGGGTCTGGCTGGGGGCCCCTGGGTCTGGCTGGGAGCCCCTGGGTCTGGCTGGGGGCCCCTGGGTCTGGCTGGGAGCCCCTGGGTCTGGCTGGGGGCCCCTGGGTCTGGCTGGGAGCCCCTGGGTCTGGCTGGGAGCCCCTGGGTCTGGCTGGGGGCCCCTGGGTCTGGCTGGGGGCCCCTGGGTCTGGTGCCAGGGCCCAGGGTGGCAGAGGCACCCCCAGGCATCGTTGCCTGGGGGTGCCTCTGCCTCTGTATATGAATGACTGATAACTGTCTCCCAATTGGCACATACATATCTCCATCCAAACACACCACAGCAATTACTGGTGTTGCAGATGAAAACGTACTTCTCTCAACCTTAGTTTCTTTTTTTAATAAACTGCTGCCAAAATCAAACCATTTTGACTCGGGCCTACGTCTCAGCACAAAACACAGAGAGACTTTGTGTGGTGTGCGGCAGGCAGTGTTTGGCTTCTTGATCAAGGCGTGTAGTTATAAATTAAAGCCAGCCTGGAGCGCAGACAATGCTGTGCTGAGAGAAGAACTACACGACATATAAAAGCTCTTCTAGTCTGAATAATGCTGAAAGGTAAACGGAAATGAGGCATCTTATCGTGGCGCCACAGCTCTCTGAGGGCAAAAAAAGAATGCAATGAGTCAAAGGTTCTCAACGCATTTAGAACGTGCCAACAAAACGCGCGCTCATTTTATTATCTTGTCTTGTTCTAAACCCATGAAACATATTAGAACCACTCAGCTTTATCTCCCGTGCGTGGACATCCTTCGCAGGGGCTGAAGAATGAGAATATTTACAGAGGGAGGGGAGGGACTCTGCGCCCGACGAGGATAACAAGGGAACAGGATGGAGACGATGTTGCACAGAGACACGTGTCTCAACCGCATCGCAACAATTGATGACACAAGCAGGGCTATGACTCAGCCAATCCAGACGGCTCCAGGGCTCTGCCAGGAACTAACACACACACACACACACAAACACACACACACACACACACAAACACACAACACACTCTCGTACGAAGGCCATCTCCCCGGCTCGGTTTACCCTGAGAAGGGAATATTTAAGTTGCCCTTTAGTTCCCTCCTGTACACAAGGAATCATGAAACAGCTCTTTGAGAGATGGCCGCAAGCACTCTCCTCAGAAGTGGATAGTGGAAACTGATGTAAATACGTCCAGCTGCCTGTTCATGTGGTTTCCATTCATCCCGCTCGGCTTCCATTGCCATCACTTGCAGGTACAGCGTGGATGTGGAGCCAAAGAATATGTCCTTACCTTTTTTTTTTCCAAAGTTGACCTTTAGGAATGAATTTCCCCCATCTGATATATCTATTCAAATATGTACACTGCAAATGAACCTGAGGGCTATGTAGAACATATTTAATTGCGTGAAATTGTATAACACTTGCCATCACCTTCTTTCACAGAACGATTTAATACCTCGCTTTTCATCGGCTGTACTTAGCTTTTTAATTAGAAGACAACACATCAACAATCTCATTTACTCACGGTCAAGGCTACTGTTCCTCGTTCCATTTTGTACAACGTACATGCATTTTATGATATAGGGCTCTTTCTACGCTATGAAAATCCCCTCCTAACAGTAGCTAAATCCATGGTCTCGCTGGGTTAAATCTACTGTCGCCAGTTCATAAATAAGATATCAAGACTCCTGGACTGGTGTGGACCTCAGAGCTTTCAATCCAGAGCGAGACTTCATCCTGCAGTACCCGAGGGGTGACAGCTACATTAAAAAGAAATGTGACAAAATGTCCTCTGTCGTGTCTTACTCTCATCTTCACCTTCTCCCACGTAAGAATAGACCTACTATCACTGTCAAATCATATATTAATGTTGTAAATGCTATGATCACTCAGCCTCTCATCAGATGCATGCCAGTCCAGCGACAGTACAGTCAAGAAGAGAGATACAACAGTTTCAGAACGACAGTTTGCTGCCTTGCAGAAGTAGAGGACCGGGAGAAACAACGCCATTCGATCTAGACGTTGATTCATGTTTTGAATTATTTACACTGAGTTAGCGATCATTCCCAGGCTATTATGAATGTATCCACGGCACAAGACACAAGTCAGGCTGCTTCAGAGTCTGGTTGCAGATCTCTTAATGTTGCGGATGACACTGCGGAAATGATCCTTAATGATTATGAGAGACCCACTCACACCCAGGCAATTCCTGCTACTTTATGCCTTTGAAATCACATTAACCTTTTTAGACATAATTTTTAGAGAGTTTCGAAGACCGCTAAGTATTGCATCACTAATTGACTGCTTAGCAGAGTAAATGTGGTGGAAAATGACAAGATTATTAGATATAATAATCGGGGGGTGTAATGGAGGTCTTTGGAGCATGGTCTGATAACATCTTCACATCACCCATTATTGTAAAGAGGGAAAATATGTGAAATGGAATACACACACACACCCACACACACACACAAACACTTGCAACCACTCTTACACATGCCATAAAACTCATAAAAGCTCACACAAGGAGAGCAGTGTTTTCAATGTAAATGTAACGTTGCAGGAGATGCCAATCTCAGAGCCTTTACTCAAACAGGTCGTTTATGCTTCCTTTAGCCTAAACATGTTAAATTCAATAAAACCTTGATACTATTTTAATAAGAGGAAAGGCTCCAGGCTTAAATAACCCTGTTTTTCTTCCACGTAGCCCACTCCGTATCACATTTCTCAATTTCAGGCTTTTTCTAATATCCCCCCTGTCCCCTTCAGGAACACATTCATGTTAGACTCCGGGTTCTGGGGCCTTCATGGATCACTCTGCTAACTCCCACCACATGTTCCCGGCAAGCTCTGCTCCAGCTAAGCTCTTGTCCAAAACACAGCCCTGCTTATCTCCCCGTTCAATTTCCCTCAATTATTACTAAATAAAAGATCAATTTTGAAGTAATATTGACATGCTGTCCGAAGGACTTGACACAGCACCTGTCTTACAACTATCAGTGAAGCTCAATCTAATTCAATTTAGAAAAAAATAAAAAATACGGACCAAAAACTTACATGATAATACCTTAATGAATAAAATATTTCTGTGGTTTCTGAGATGTTTCGTGAACAAGACAAGGGCCTTCCTAAGGGAGTCAGCAAAGTAGAGGATGTGCTACATTTTGATACAGTTTGCATGGCACACTAGGGATATCATACTCAATCTCTTTCATCCCTGTCGGTGTTGCAGCTTTAAGAAACAGAACCTCAGTGAAAAAAGATACAAATATGATACTGGATTTTATATGAGCTGTACCATAAAATACTAGTACTACTGCATTATTGATAGTCTTTTAGCACCTGCGGATATATTTTCCTCTCATACAACTCGCTCTCTCGCTATAACACTTCCCTGATACGCCCATCCTGTGGTTAGTCTGTTGCAGCTGAGGGATACTGGGAGATACTGTAGAAGGACAGGAAAGGTTCACCACAACTCACATTCACATCATATCATATCCCCAATACTGCCGCCATGAAAGAACTTAACATAAACAGGACTACATTGTCCATGCATACAGCACACAGTTCCATACATACACCACACAAACAGTTTCCAACTGAATTCCAGAATAGCAAATACTAGTTGAATAAAGTACTATTTAACTTTAGTCGTAAACACATTGTAGGCACGACCAGCAACTCCCGTGAACAGAACGAGTGGAGAGGAGGCTGCAGAGAGGGACTACCCAGTCCACCAGGTGGGCTAACCAGTCCTCCAGGTGGGCTACCCAGTCCGCCAGGTGGACTAACCAGTCCTCCAGGTGGGCTACCCAGTCCGCCAGGTGGACTAACCAGTCCTCCAGGTGGGCTAACCAGTCCTCCAGGTGGGCTAACCAGTCCTCCAGGTGGGCTACCCAGTCCGCCAGGTGGGCTACCCAGTCCTCCACCAGGTACAGTACAGTGGTGCTCACGCCGCCTGGCGTGAGCACGGGGTGGTCACACGGCGGCCACGTGTGTGCGCCGGGCCGGGGCTCACGCAGGGCTTCCTCTGTGCTCAGGATAATTGGCGGAGCAGCGCTGCTTGACGCTGCTAGCCAAGGGGAAGCAGATAACTTCAGCAGATGGTGTGCATGATGAACAAACAGCGTGTAGACGGAGACATGGAGGACACCAGAAGCATTTATAAACAAACGGGAGTTAGAGAGGCTGGATAGAGAGCGAGAGCGACAGTATATATAGAGATGGGGAGATAGTATATATAAAGAGAGATAGAGATAGAAAGAGAGAAAGACAGACGTAGAAAGTGAGCGACAAATATACTGAGAGAGAAATAAAGAGAGAAATAAATAATATTTTGATAATAAGTGTCCTTGTACAACAATAACAGTTCCAGATCTCCGACGGGGTGCCAACAAACTCGGTGGGAAATAAAACAGAAAACAGGGTTCTACAGACACGCAGTACTGTAGGTAACAGAAACAGTTACGTGTCACAACGCAGACAACAAACGCCTCCATGGTGGGTTTGACAATAACAAACACAGGCTATTCCAGTGAGCTGCGCGGCCCACAGCGCCCACAGCGCCCACAGCGCCCACAGCGCCCACAGCGCCCACAGCGCCCACAGTGCCCACAGCGCCCACAGCGCCCACAGCCCTGGCTGGGAAGGGTCACTCTGGGAGGGATCACTCTCAGATCCTCATATCTCGCCTGGTGCCAAGAGAAACCTCGGCCGTCAGCACTGAGTGCGTGTGACACGGTTAACGACCGCCACGGTTCCTCCACCTCCACCACCATCACATCCTGTCTCTCACACACACACCTCACAGGCCAACAGACCACCAGAGAGCACTGCACCATCACTGGGATTTGTATGTCCACCAGCCTTTTACTCCCTCTCTCCCTCCTCTCGTTCACCCTCCCCTTGTTCGCTCTCTTTCTCACAGGAAGTAAAGGGACATTCAATCCAGTCCAAGAATATCCACTGTCTTGTTGGTTACTGTTGCTCTGCTAGCCATACTGTGGGTGGCAACACTGCCAACACCAGCCAGCCAGCGTTGTGTGTTTGAAACAGACCTAAGTCTATG
The DNA here is from genome assembly GCF_963692335.1 of Osmerus eperlanus. Taxonomy (NCBI): domain Eukaryota; kingdom Metazoa; phylum Chordata; class Actinopteri; order Osmeriformes; family Osmeridae; genus Osmerus; species Osmerus eperlanus. Next base: position 20,910,528 of record NC_085023.1, read on the forward strand.
CCCACAATGACAACCCTGTCTGTGAGAGTAACTACCAATATCCCACTTCAGCAGAAAATGTGTACAGGCAACATTTGAAAAACATTTACTCTACTGTACACCCCTAATTAGTTTCAGATTCCATTAGCCCCTAAGTACAGTACCAATGCATGACAGATGTCTAACCCACCGACAATTTTATGTTTCATGAGTAAGTGTAGTTGTGGTACGGAGCTAATTTAATTAAATAACGTACTCTGTAAAAGAAAAGAAAAAACAGAAGCTTTAACAACTGCTGTGTTAGTATGTTTTGCTGTGCCAGCAGGTGAGATGGTGTGACTGTGTTTGTGTGAAGGAGGAAAGTGAGAATGAGAGGAGAGAAAGTGAGAGAATGTGTGCAGTTGGCAGAGCAAGCTGTTAGTAGGTTAATGTGTGTGATAATTCCTTGAGTGTTTCAGTGTTTGAGTGACCACACTTTGGAAAAGTTGCTGATTTTGTGCAAAACCCCATCTGTTCAATTCTCTTGACCTTCGTGGCAATATAACTGTCTGAGAATCAGTGTCTGTGGGATTGTGTCTGTCTGCAGAGAAAGAGAGAGAGAAATAGAGAGAGAGAGAGAAAAAAAGAGAGAGTGAAAAAGAGGCAGACAGAGAGAAAGTTAAATAAGTAAAAAATACCGCAACGCACTGCAATAAAAGCATAACATATTAATTTATCTCCCGATAAGGAAGAGGATGTGAAAATCCACCCGACAAAAAAAAAAAAACACTTTAATAAAAAGTAACACAGAATGTTTCTTCTCCACTCTGCTTCTACACTTTAATGCTCTTTCAGCTCTGTGGAAGATAAAGAGGCCAAGATCACAAACACACCGACTGGGAGAAAATAGTTTTTTATTGAACTGGGCCACAGAGGCCTCTCTGTGTTTCCTGTCCCTGCGGGCAGATTAATCCCACGATGCTGGAGAGAGGTCCTGATTTACTCCTCTCCAGGCTGGCCCACGTAGCTCAGTCAACACAACGTGTCACCATTCAACACCCAAGGACAAACTGCAGGCCTCAACAGCACTTCTGAACACAATCCCGCAAATAACCTTTCCTGCTAGCGCGATTTACAACCTTCACAACTGGACGCGGGTGGTAGAGGAAGACGGGAATGAATCATCCACGTCTTTGTGTTCACCTCCAAATGTTGTCATTTCATTACGTTTATATAGAAATAATAACCAGTCAATGGGCTTGAACTCAGATCTAAAATGGCTTCCTCCCAAAATGTACTGAAATTTTGCTTATTGTGTATTTCTTATTATTTATATTTTTTTATTGTTATGCTTTTGTCCTGATGTACGTTTTGTAATAAATACTGCAGTCCCGAAAATAAAGTATTTCAAAATGGCTTCTTGGCATTTTAGTCAGTGTCATTGTCTGCCGCAGTGAGGCTGAAGGATAAACATCAGGACAGGAAGGAGGATCCTCACAGATGTCCAGAAGGTGCCCTACTTTTGTTCTACTCCAATGGGGCGAATACAGCCTGAGAAACCTAGCCTGGCCCCTCCCCTCACTCACCTCTCCTCTCACCCCCTCCTCTCCTCACTTCCCCCTCTCCTCTTCTCTCCTCTCCTTCCCATCCCCTCTCCTCCTCCCCCCCCCCATTCCCTCTCCATGGGTGAGTGGCGAGGGCAGTGCTGGGAGCCAGACTGGGCCATGCAGGGGGGCGGCGGGCAGCCTCTAGTGCCCAGCTGTGCAGCTGCCCGGGAGGTGGCCATCACCAGCGCCTTGCCCCGGGCCAGGGCACCACTGCAGGGCCTCGCTGCCTGTCCCTGCCCCCTGGGCCCCACGGAGCCAGCACACCACCACCCTACGCTATGACCAGAGGAGTCCACTCACGCCTCACTGCTGCTGGGGAAGTAGGCCAGCGAAGGCTGGGTCACACTGAGGGACTGGGAATGCTACCAGGTCCTCTGGAACATCGCACAGTTCTCTTTGTCTGAGATCTACTTGAACAAACGTCTCAAGAACGTTTGGTATTCATGCTGTAAACATCTTTTTGTGAAGCCTTATTTTCTTATCTTCTCAGGAGGAAAAAACATAAATGAAAACATTACTTCACAATCTCTTTTCCCGGATAAGTACATGTAAGGTACAATAGACAGTTAAGCAAAAGTTGTCCCGAACATCATGGATGTTTCTCAACATAGACATGTAGAGCAGAACATCTCTCAGAGTGATCACGTTCCTTCTGCTCCTGGTGTCAACAACTCTACAAGAGACAGCCAGACCTCAGACCTAGAATACAACATTCTCTCAGAACGACACGGCGAACAGGAAGCCTGTAAGTACACCAGTGGTAGTGGTTACCTGTCAGACACGAGGCCTTCAAAGTACAGTACGGTATGTCTCTGCAGCTTGTGGATTGACAGAGAGGAAATTAACTTCTCTCGTTTTAAAGTAGGACAGATTTCCGCCCATCAGACCTCCCTGGGTTTAGGAGACGACAGTTGCCGTTTTTCAGTCCATCTCTCGTGTTACCTTGACTAAGCACTGGGAAGCTCTTGTCACGCCGGCAGAACCAGTGGCAGCTGTTGACGAATGAACAACATCCAGAGTCTTTTAGTAAAGGATCAGGCTGATGGCAGAAAAGCAGAGGAGTGATGTCATGTGGCCTTGTATTAATACGCTGGGTCAGGTCTTCTTGTGAAGGAGAACCAAACAGCTCAAAAGTAATTGCCTCGGTCAAGACCCCGGGCCGGGGCAAAACGATGCATTTGGACTCACGTGGCGTTCATGGCGAGGCAGTTACCGTGGCGAGGGAGAGAAAATGATGTTTCGAATCACATTTGTCACTCTTGACATTCACGGCGGTGATTGGCTTTTAGGAACGGCGCATTTCGCTAAAAGGAGTGGAGGTGGCAATAATGATTTAGCCAACTGTTCTTGTAAATGGCTGTGTCGCTGTGACATGGAATATGCCTGCTGGGCATCTTGTGAACGTGGGAATCAAAATAAAAGGGATTTGTCATTAAAATATATTATATTCTGAAGGAGAGAAGCACAGTGAACTTCACTAACGCAACATAAGGCTGTCTGTAGCATTACCCTGACAGCCACATCTGTTTTTGTGTTATAATTCAGGCTATTTGTGTGTGAGTGTGTGTGTGCATGCATGTGTGCGTATGCATGTGTGTGTGTGCGTGCGTGTACAGTATGTGTGACTGTGAAGTATGTGTGTGTGTGTTCTGTGGTAACACACACAGGAACCCCTCCTGGTGTTGTGGGAGGGAGACAGTAACAGCAGAAGCTCAGGTCTGGTTGAGATCTACTGGTCCACATGTCCAGATCTACTGGTCCACATGTCCAGATCTGCTGGTCCACATGTCCAGATCTGCTGGTCCAGATCTGCTGGTCCAGATCTGCTGGTCCACATGTCCAGATCTAATGGTCCAGATCTGCTGGTTCTCCTCCTGTCTCTGTCTTCACTGCCTGTGTGTCTTCGTCCAGGACACTTTAATCCATGCTCCTCCTCCTCCTCTTCGCTCCCAGACTGACATTCAATTAGTGACCCAATTAGAAATTAAAATTAAAAGCCCCGCTGTAAGCTCTCTGTTCCTGGTGGGGGTGGAGAGTGGTCTGAGTGGGGGTGGAGGGGGTTAGGACGTGGTTAGAGAGGGCGTGAGATCTCTCACAGGCTTGTTCCTTCTCAGGCTGAGAGATGGATCAAACGTGAAGCTGTAGGGGGAACGTTTATTTTAATCCCATGTGTGTAAAACAAATAGACACCCACACGCAACCCTCCATAATGTCACCCCCCCCCCCCTTCCTCACACACACATTACACCTCCTACCCCTCACACAGTCAAAAATAGACCCAATGACCTATGGCAGTGTTACAAAGAATAACAAACACAAAGAAATGTGTTATTATATGCGCTCATGTAAACCCATTTCCCTGAGCCGAGGTTTTCTCTAAACGAGGTACAGACCATACAGGAAGTAGCTAGTCCACAGCCCAGCAAAAACCCACAGACACATGATTTCAATACCAATCAGGAAAATGAGCTGAGCTGGCACTATTGATGAAAACCATGTTAGCTTTAACCTATTTCCTCCAACAGCCGAATGGATTTCCCCCCCGCAGAGGGGTTGATGTGTATGGCGTCTGGAACTTGGCCTTTTTTCAATGCAATTAGCAAAGCAAAAGACTGAAAACAAATCACTTTCATTTGCAGGAATTGATTTCTGGTCTTTGTAATTATGAGTATCAGTGGTGAGAACCTTTAAAGAGGGTGGCCTCTCTCCTGTCTCCTGTTTTGATCCTGTCACGCCGGGAGACCACGTCTAACAGAGATAAGGCACGTTCCCTCTCCCCCCGCCTCCTCTCGTTTCTCAACCAAATGACACACACAGATAAATACACTGACGCACAGTGCATCAGGTAACAAAGACAGGCCACACACACACACACACACACCCCAACAGCTGCTCGTTGGGTTAGCTTCTCACTAACATTTGCAGGGAGTTTATTGGACATATGTCGCTGTTTCAGGCAGGGTGGGCCACGGAACAGGTGGTGTCAGAGAGGAGGCAGGTGTCATGTGAGCGACTGGCCATGTGACCAGAGAGTCACGCTCAGTTCCCACCCAGCTCAGAGCCCGCTAGAGGCCGGGCCGCTAGAGGCAGGGTCGGGCCGCTAGAGGCAGGGCCGGGCTGCTAGAGGCAGGGCCGGGCCGCTAGAGGCGGGGTCAGGCCGCTAGAGGCCGGGCTGGGCCGCTAGAGGCGGGGTCAGGCCGCTAAAGGCAGGGCCGGGCCGCTGGAGGCGGGGCCACGCCGCTAGAGGCAGGGCCTGGCCACTAGAGGCGGGGTCAGGCCGCTAGAGGCAGGGTCGGGCCGCAAAAGGCAGGGCCGGGCCGCTAGAGGCAGGGCCGGGCCGCTAAAGGCAGGGCCAGGCTCTCAGGCTCCAGCAGATGAGGCGGTGTTGGGAAGGAGCATCTAAGACAAGGGATGAAGGGATGGAAGAGGATGGAGAGAGAAAGGGAGGGAGGCAGCAGGAAATAGGAGACAGGAGCCACTAGAGATAGCTGTTGCAGTGCAGTTAGCTGACATGCTGTGTGTGTGTGTGTGTGTGTGTGTGTGTGTGTGGAGGTGCTCCACCTAGAGGGGACAGAACTGTTCTATAATTGGCTGGAGGAGAGGGGATGGTTGGGTACAGCGAGACCCCGTTGCATTGTGGTATAACCCCCCCCAGGTATCTAGGGGTGACAGGACACACATGGACTGGATAACGCAAATCACTTCAGCCTGTACAATACACACACACACACCTCGGCCTAACAAGACTCCGGTGACTTCACACATCTGTAAAGATGACGAATCTCAGCATGGTCTAAAATTAAAACAGCGTACGAGATCACTCTCACGTACTGCTCCACTCCTAGAAACCTGCAGTTCAGTAACTCCCAAGGCCCTTCTGAAGCATGCAGGCGTTCAAAATAAAACCCTGATTTCCTCCAGTACAGCACAACACCCCCTCTCTCCATCATACACACTAGGTGTGTTACACACTGTCTCGTCCCACTCTGACCAGCCCCATCCCTCCAGTCCTCCGACTCCTCCCATCCTCCATCCTTCCAGTCCTCCGATTCCTCCCATCCTCCATCCCTCCAGTCCTCCGACTCCTCCCATCCTCCATCCCTCCAGTCCTCCGACTCCTCCCATCCTCCATCCCTCCAGTCCTCCGACTCCTCCCATCCTCCATCCCTCCAGTCCTCCGACTCCTCCCATCCTCCATCCCTCCAGTCCTCCGACTCCTCCCATCCTCCATCCCTCCAGTCCTCCGACTCCTCCCATCCTCCATCCCTCCAGTCCTCCTCCGACTCCTCCTATCCTCCATCCTTCCAGTCCTCTCATCCTCCCATCCTCCAGTCCTCCATCTCTCCAGCTCTTCCAGTCCTCTCATCCTCCCATCCTCCAGTCCTCCATCTCTCCAGCTCTTCCAGTCCTCCATCCTTCCAGTCCCCCCAGCAGCAGGCCCAGTGGAGCCCATCTGGTCCTGGTCAGAGTCCTAGCCTCCAGGCCTCATCCATCACCGGAGCGCTGCGTCCCTGGCACTGTGTGGCGGCGGGCTACGATGTGCTGAGCTTGCGCTTCCTGGCTCTGGGGAGGAGCTGGTGATGGACGCGCCAGTCAGGACGTCTGCAGCGGGGAACATCCACAGGAGCAACGAGGGCCTGACAGCAACTCTCAGACACACACACACACTCACACACACACACACACACACAAACTCTCTCACACACCACACACACACACACACACACACTCACTCTCTCACACACACACACACTCACACACCCAAACTCTCTCACACACCACACACAGACACACTCACACTCACTCTCTCACACACACACACACACACTCACACACACACACAGACACACTCACACTCACTCTCTCACACACACAGACACACACACACAAACTCTCTCACACACCACACACAGACACACTCACACTCACTCTCTCACACACACAGACACACTCACACTCACTCTCTCACACACACAGACACACACACACAAACTCTCTCACACACCACACACAGACACACTCACACACACACAAACTCTCTCACACACCACACACACACACTCACTCTCTCTCACACACACACACTCTCTCTCTCACACACACACCACACAAACACGTACACAAACACTCTCACACACACCACCCACACCCACACGTACACACACACAGACACTGCCCATTTGGCTCCAGACAGGACCAAAGTGGAAGCCATCTCATAGCAGAAGCTGGTCTGGAGTTACACCCTTCCTAGACCAACACACCCCTACACACCAGGACTAGAAACAGCTGGTCTGGAGTTACACCCTTCCTAAACCAACACACCCCTACACACCAGGACTAGAAACAGCTGGTCTGGAGTTATACCCTTCCTAGACCAACACACCCCTACACACCAGGACTAGAAACAGCTGGTCTGGAGTTACACCCTTCCTAGACCAACACACCCCTACACACCAGGACTAGAAACAGCTGGTCTGGAGTTACACCCTTCCTAGACCAACACACCCCTACACACCAGGACTAGAAACAGCTGGTCTGGAGTTACACCCTTCCTAGACCAACACACCCCTAACACCAGGACTAGAAACAGCTGGTCTGGAGTTAGACCCTTCCTAGACCAAAACATCACACCACAACAGCCATGACACCTCCAACACGCTCAGAGGAACGACTCACTCAAGCACCATCCTGGTTTCTTCCTCAGCAGTGACAGGTGGGTTGACGCTGCCACATGTGTCTAAACCAATCACAGGCCCCCTCTGTGACGGGCACACGCACACAGGTGACCAATCATGTACAACACAGATCACCTCGGAACCCTGGGGAGCCGATGAGAAGGCTCTGCTGGAGGAGTGATTCATCAACAGGTCATTCTCACATCTTGATGAGGTCATCAGTGCATGATAATCAACTCTGTGTGCGACAACACACTACACAGCTATTGGGCAGAACAAGTGTTACAGTACATGTGTGTACGAGTCTGTGTGTGTGTCTCATCCATTTCTCATTTGGCTAAGCAGTGACATATTTGACCTCTGGACTAAATAGGCATGGCGGATGACAAACTCAGTGGGGCGTCAGAGCTAATAAAGTATGAAAATGGGAGTGTTTGAATCCAATCATTAGTTTAATGCATTAGATATGATCACACTGGCTCTTCAGGGAGGGCGAAATCTTCCTTACCGACGCTCCGCATTTGTAATTACAATAACATTAACCTTTGCCTTACTAATTCAGGCACTCTGCAATTCATCTCAGGACCAAGCCCCGTGCAAGGCCTCCATCCTGCAGAGCGTGGAGGTACTTAGGTACTTTGTGATGGTAACATCGTGTGATGGGACAAAAACTATCTGGCCAAGAGCTGTCAAAATAGTGTGGGCCCTCATCCATTTTCAATGAGCTAATGAATAGCACCATGTTTGCTGCCTGCTGAAGCCTTTCCTATTGCTATCCTATCAATTGTCATTTGTGTGAATGACTGTGTGTGTGTGTGTGTGTGCATGAGTAAGTGTGTGTGTGAGTGTGTGTGTGAGTGTGTGTGTGAGTGTGTGTGTGACAGCGACAGAAAGTGAGGAGCCTGTGTTGATTTCAAACTGAGTAATTAATTGAAATACTTGAATAGAGACTGAAAATGACTCATTAATTCATTCACGTCTGCCGCTTAATGACTATTTTTTCCCTCTCATGCTATGCTATTTGGATGCTCCTAATGATGTGTGTGTGTGTGTGCGTGTGTGTGTGTGAAAGAAGACAATAAGTAATGAGAACAAGGCAAATACATTTCAGCTCCTGCCCCTATTCCTTTACTCATATTGCAGAAACTCAAAAAAATTGCCAGTTCTGAGCAGGGTAAACAAAAGAGACAAACTCCATATATTTCATATCCCTAAATGATAAGGATCAATGACATTAACTCACAGAGTCACTAAAGACAGGCAGGCATATTTAGCATTCTGATTATATGTCTTCTCTGAGGACACATTGTGGCTTTAAGCGACTCTCAAGTCCACCAATAAAGCTAAACGTCACCCAGGAGTCAACTTTAAAGAAACATGCACCTTTTTGTTGACTGTATAATGCATTAAACATACACATGACCACAAAGGGTCTGAAATGTGGTCATTAACAAACATGTACGGTCAACAAAAAAACCTGCAAGCTATAATGGCTACAATGACAACTTGGATCAATTCTATTTAATTTGAATTCTGAGGCGAATGTGTTTGTGACGTGTGTGTGTGTGTGTGCCCATGCAAATATACCAGATTTTTGTGCCATCATCACACAGCTGATAAGGCTAGTAAATGACACAGTCCATCTCGTACACGGAGGGCTCATAACACAATATGCCATCTGAATTCCCTCCATTTGCATGTAGATTGCTTTAATTACGGGTAAAAGTCAAGTTGCCTGTTTGCATAGGATGGCGGGGAATCGATTGGGAAGCGTGGATAATGACAAGTCACAGCAGAACTTCTTATCACAGCTGCAGAATGAAATAAATCTCTGTGTGACACACCGCATAACACTGGTGCACTGGAGAGAACAAACAGACTGGGTTATAAAGATCAAACGTTTCAAACTAATGGCTACACATTTGGGCACAATGGGATGACTTGCTAATGTTTAGATATCGTGTGCAGCACTGTACATCGATCTTGCCCTTACCACGTAACTTAACGGGAATACATAAGGGCTCAAGATTGTAGCGGGGTCAGATGGCTGAGCGGTTAGGGAGTCGGGATATTAATCAGAAGGTTGTTGGTTCTCAGGGAGAATGTCCCTGTACTTACTGTAAGTCGCTCTGGATAAGAGCGTCTGCTAAATGACTAAATGTAATGTAAATGTAGTACAGGACTGCTGTGTGTTGACGCCTCAATCAGGGCTCTCAGGTCTCACGCATTCGCCCTGAGACTCACGTATTTCAGCCCTTTCTCGCTCTCACGCAACACCTTGTATTTCTCACGCATTTCAATCATTTCTCACACTGAGAAGGGATAACTCGCAGACGCAGGCCTGCGCAGGCATACTGAGATGATAGTTGTCTCGAGTTATACAAAGTTGAAGGCCAATCAGAAAACATCACCAGCACCCCCACAAGTTAGTATCTCCCTGGCAGTGCCAAAGCTAGCAGCTGCTGCATCAAGATTCAATACAAAGCCAAAGGGAAAAAACTAAAGAACAAAGACCAGCGGAGACCAGCCTGAACCTGCTCTGAACAACACAATTGTATTTGAAAGAATAAAAAAAAAAACATTCTAACACGCACATGTTGAGCACATACACTTTCACTCATGAAAATAACATTGTCTTCATTGGTCTGTATCTCTTCTTGACCATTCTAAATAAAACATAGTTTTCCCCCCTCTACAACACTGTGTTAATTATTAAACCCTGTAAAGAGGGGTTACGACTAGCACAGTAACCAGAGCTGACAAGAAGTGCCCAGCTCCTCACAGCTGCTGTCTACCGCGACGAAGACCAAAAACACCGACAGAGAGACGCTAACAACTACCCACGGAAACGCATCGAACACAATCACACAGAGCCGGTGTGCCGAGCCAACAGTATAGCTCGAACGAACAAACAATAAACAAAGAACGCGTTTAGCCCCTCGCCTTCATTCGAATGTTGTGAGTGTGCCAACAGTATAGTAAAAACATGGCTGCCCTCACAGAGCAGCGCCTCAGATGTGAAGCGAACTGGACCAGCGCCGCGAGAACGAGGCCCGGGAGACGCCTGCTCTCAGCGTCTCTCTCCCGCTACTCCTGGTGGGTGTCACATCTTTTGTAGTCGTCCTAACGAGGAGCTCGCGCCATCAACGTGGGCTGGACGGATCTGTCTCTCTCCCCTCTCTCACATCACATGAGGACGCCTCTGTCTCTCTCCCCTCTCTCACATCACATGAGGACGCCTCTGTCTCTCTCCCCTCTCTCACATCACATGAGGACGCCTCTGTCTCTCTCCCCTCTCTCACATCACATGAGGACGGATCTGTCTCTCTCCCCTCTCTCACATCACATGAGGACGCCTCTGTCTCTCTCCCCTCTCTCACATCACATGAGGACGGATCTGTCTCTCTCCCCTCTCTCTCATCACATGAGGACGCCTCTGTCTCTCTCCCCTCTCTCTCATCACATGAAACAATCCCTGGGAGGAGCACAAACTCACCTGCCAGAAAACTCAGTTCCCAGCCCGCCTCCTGCTGGGTCTGCACCCTCTCTCTAGCTCGCTCGCTCGCTCCCTCCCTCCCTCCCTCCCTCCCTCCCTCCCTCCCTTTCTCTCTCCCTCTCTCTCCCCCCCCTCTCTCTAACTCCCCCCTCTCTCTCCCCCCCTCTCCCCCCCTCTCTCTACCTCTCTCTCTCCCTCTCCCCCCCCCTCTCTCTACCTCTCTCCGTTCCAATCTGCCTGACACACAAAGCCATCTTTATCCAGGTAGGAAGAGTGAAGGAGCCTAATTAGCTGAAGTTTCTCTCTCCTAATAAGACCCTGTTTTCACCTAGGCCTGTCCGTCGGTCAGTCTGCAGACAAGCTGGCAGGATGGATCGAGTTTGTCCTCAAAATGGTGACACGCCGAATCGTAGTCATGGAGGAGGCAGTTCATATGATCCTCTCTTTATCCTGACCTCCCTCTCTACCCAGAACGAACAGATGTTAACGCACACAGCTGGGACGCTTTGTAAATAAGGTTGTTGATTTTTTGTCCCGACTCCAGAGACGATGCATAAATATTGTTCTTTTTCGATGAATACTTACTTTCCCGATCGCTTTGGTGTCGTGCTGGTGATGTGGCACTCTTTCTCACGGTTTCACAGCTGCTCTGTCTTGTTATCTGATTGGCTACTTGATTGTCTCCGATCTAGTTCATGTTGGCGTGTGCAAGTCTGGGTGAACTAAATCAGGCCGTAATGGCTTCATTAAAGGAACCCAAGACTGCCAGCATAGTGAGGGATGATTACCGTGATAAGCAGGGGATAGGAGTCTAATGGAACCAGAGGTGGCTCCACAAGATTAAAAGCCGTTTTCAGATCACTGCCGTTTCCCCTTCAATTCTGCAGATCACTTAATTTAAATTATTTTTAATTTTCTCCTGGAATAGCTGCGCTCAGATAACACTGTTTTCAGTAGCCTTAGGTCAACCTCAAGGATCTGTTCTGAGGATATTCTAGTAGCTGCATTTAATAAGGCTATCGCGTGGTCCGATGTCTGAAATTAGACACCAAGTAATCTAGGTCAGAAATCCAGCACGGTTTTAAGAAAGTTCCAGAATCAAGTCAATAAACACGGCATGATTTTATTTCCTTTTTTTTTACAAAAAACCCAGAAAGCATAATGTGTCAACAGGAAGGAAACTGTGTCTTCATTTGTGGTGCTATGGTAACAGCTTGACTTTTATTCTAATTCTCAAAAGGCTCAAGAGTCTGTCAGCAATCAGTCAAGCACTTTTTTTGTTGGACTTTTATTTTTCACGCATCACACCTCGCGTGTCTCAGATCCATACGCCTGGCCTTACATGCCAGCGGTCGGCACGTACATCATCGCCCTGCTGAGAGCTGTGGGGGTCTGGTGAGGACATGACAGACAAGAGATAGAGAGAGAGGGAGAGAGAGAGAGAGAGAGAGAGAGAGAGAGAGAGCGAGAGAGAGCGAGAGAAAGAGAGCGAGAGAGAGAGAGCGAGAGAAAGAGAGCGAGAGAGAGCGAGCGAGAGAGCGAGAGCGAGCGAGAGAGCCGGCTCTGTTGTTCTCTCCTCAGGAGCCCTGCTGTGCATGAGGTCTAGAACCTGCAGAGGTAAACAAGCTGGCGTTCTCAACGGAAACCACACAGCCGCTAGCCGCTCGGCCCTCCTCGCAGACGCGCTCCACACGGCCCCCGGAAATGTAATTTGTTTGCGCGCGTTGTGTCGATGCTGCTTTAGCACAAACCAATTTAGCATCGACTCTTATTGCAAATGGAGATCGATACTTTCCATGTAATGCAATACTGAAGCATGTGCATTCACACAAACATGCACACACTGATTCAAACACACATACATACATTGTCAGACACAAACACACACACGCACCATGCTCAAACATAACCTTGAAAACCTCACTGCTGTTAGTTTGCTCCATTAGCAAATCATCTTTGTGTGAAGGGCTATAAACGGATCATATCCTGAGAATGTGCCCATGTGAACCCAGCAGCGCAGAGCCAGTCAATAGCATGTCTGGGGGCTCAACTATGTGACAGGCTGGATCTCCTGGAGCCAAGCCTGGGGCTGGGGGAATGAGAAAGGGATGAATGGGATCTTATCAGGCCATGTTGAGAGACCTCAAAAGGCAAGAAGCTCAAAGGATACCAGAGATTTCACTCTGTCAGATCAGGACACAAATGAACCGGTGTTGAGGTCACGCCGCAACGATGCATTGATACCCGCCAGCCTGCCCTGGCCGCCTCGGTAGCTAAGTCAGTCTTTTCTTAGGGGGCAGCTCGGAGTCAGACGAGAGAGACTGAAGGAATTGTGCTCATCCGAACAATTTCTGTGACTCGTTATTGCTGTGTCCTACACAGGCCAAGTTCTGGGTCGTTTTCTGACAATGCAATGGGCCTGATACACATTATGTCAGACACAAACATGTCTCATTGTGACAGGGTAAACTACTTTTTGTGAGAAAAAGAGGAGAGAGAGGGAGAGGCAGAAAAAGAGAAAGATAAATATACTGTACTTAAAGACCAGGAGAGATGGAGAAGGAGAGAGACATAGAGAGATACTGTGGATAGCAAAGATGGGAAGTAACAAATACTTTGCTACTGTACTTAGGTAGATTTTTCTGGCATCAGTATTTTACTACTATTCACAATACATTTTTTTTATAACTTTTTACCTTTCACTCCTTACATTTTGTACTTTAAAAACAAGTTTTAAAATATTTGCGAAAAAAGTTTAGATTTTATGTTTGTTTTAGAAAGATACAAAAAGTTTCAGAAAAGTTTTCGAAAGGTATAAAAAATGATTGCAAATGCACTGGATGTCTATAATGTATTTTAGTTTACTTTTACTTGAGTGAAAAAGTGTAGTCAGCACTTCAACTGTTACCATAGGGATTTTAAACATTACTTTGTGTACTTCTACTCAGAAGGATGTGTGGGCTTTTACCATCTCTGGTGGAGAGCGTGAGAAAGAGAGATAGAGAAGAAGGAAGAGCGTGTCTATGTTCCATCTACTTCATAATTCACAGGAAGACCAACCAAGACAGACTATGTGATCTGACACACTACTGTATATCTCGCCTTGTCATGATGGGAACTTCTCCCAAGGATGGGGCACCGTGAGTCCTTGTCCTTGCCTGCTCTGAGCCACACTACGTTCTGAATCCTGTCTTTCATTCATCAGTGTGATTAAGGAGGCCCTCACAACAGCATATCCACAACACCCAAACAGGAGGAGACTTTATCAACACTTTAGTTCAACTTTTAAAGAGACATCAAAAGCAGAAGTGTGTCACCTCTAAATCTGAAACTTTCACAAGTTGGCACAAACATTGCCAAAATAAAACACACAAAAACACCAAACCAAACCCGGTGACGGTTAGCTGATGTGATCAACTACAGTGACAGTCGGTTGTTCTAAACTGTCTGCAAAATAAGCTCTCTTTCTGACAGTGAGTCCGTCTGTTCTGGAGATGTGAGCTCTCCTCACATCAGACAACCGACTCGGACTTTCAAACAGCTTCCAGCCACGCCACACAATTCTGTATAAACCATATTAGATTTGATGCACATCAAAGAATTCATGAGAAATTTCATTCGCCTCCGTCGACAGTTCTTTGTCTGTTAGCTCTGAACAAATCTAATCCAGTAAGTAAGATACAGACAGGGAGGTCACGCAGGTCCTTATCAAGGATATCAAAGAGAGAACATTCACAACCTCTACCCAGCTGGCATACAGGGCATACAGTGAGTACACACTCACTTAAAGCTCTTCCTCCTTGAAACAGCCAAGCATACAGGTATTGTACATTTACATTTTACATTTTAGTCGTTTAGCAGACGCTCTTATCCAGAGCGACTTACAGTAAGTACAGGGACATTCCCCCCGAGGAAAGTAGGGTGAAGTGCCTTGCCCAAGGAAACAACGTCATTTGGCAGTCAGAATCAAACCAGAAACTTTCAGATTACTAGCCTGATTCCCTAACCGCTCAGCCACCTGACTCCCAGTAGAGGTGTACTGGTATCTATGATGCACCTGCAGCGAAAAAACGTAAATATTAGGAGACTTGTGATTCAATGTTTCAGCCGTAGACAAACACATTTCATGACTTATTTGCTGTTGCCAAAAAAGGTCTACCTGGGCTTTCATTAACATGGCTTGCTTATCCATGCCCTGGATAAGGGGATAGATTCTGGAGGGTAGAGGTGTGTAGATTTAGATTTACATATAGCAGACACTCTTATCCAGAGCGACTTACAGTAAGTACATGGTTCTCAGTAGATGCTGTAGACTCAATCTCAACCATCACAGCTGCATCTAGAACACACTCTTCCTAACACACTGCAGCTCTGATTTCCCTTTCTGTCTCCCTCTCGCCTCCCCATGTCTCTCTCCCCTTTTCTCTCCTTCTGTCCTTTCCTCTCCCGCACCTCTCAACTCTCCTTTCCCTCTTCCTATTCTGTCCCGTCACCCCACGCCCCTCTCTCCTCCCTGGAGGCTTCCGGCAGCAGCAGAGAAGGGACTTCTCCGGGTGTCAGAGCTGAGAAAGGTGCCTGTCAGGAGTTCAGAACATAAATAGTCATCCAGTGCTCCGGGCGGCCAGGACACTGGGGCTTACAGGAACCCCTCCACCTCCACACCCTCCCCTGAATGACAGAGTGGAAGGAACAGGGAATACACTGAGGAAGAGAAAAGGAGAGGGAGACAGAGAGAGAAAGAGACAGAGAGACATAGAGAGAGAGAGACAGAGAGACATAGAGAGAGAGAGACAGAGAGACAGAGAGAGAGAGAGATCAACTGTTCTGTGTAATGTAGAATCAGATAGGGGGTAACTAGTATGCTCCTTGTCCTTGAATGAGGCTAGGGAGATTGCTGGAGACAGCTTTCTGTTAACAGCTCGTCGTGTCGTTCGTTAAGGGATTCGACGATACAGAAGACAAGCGATGAAAAAGTCAACGCTGCAATGATTTTGAAGTAACGGGCCAACTGCCTCCGACCACTCGATAAACTATTGACATTGCAGTGTTGCACGTACATTAAATCAAACTTGCACTGAACCTCAACAAGGTCCGGGTTCCACACCGGCCCAGATGCGACAGCAGAGATGAAGGGTCGGGACTGAGTTGGAGAGAGACAACCCTTGTCACAGCGAGTGATAGAACACCACATTCTGCCATTGACACAATGATCCTGTATTGGCCTCTCGTGAGCTTGATGGATGTACGGGCCATGAGAGTCAGATAAAGCCCCTACTGTAGCAGTGGATGGCTTTCTAAGATGCTTGTGTTGTGGTGTAGAGGCAGGCGATCAGCGAGAGCGATGTTGTCTGATATAAGCCTGTGAAAAACAGTCAATCTGTTTTTCCAATCCTACATATCACTGGTGTGTTATTACTCCTTGAGCTTAACCGCCTCCGTGCTTTGAAAACAAGCAAGGCTCTTAGCTTGTGTGACTTTGCGGACCCCCTTGAGAGACTGTGACTTCCTGGCGTATGTGTGTGGGCTCAAAGTGGAGGGGGGAGGGTTTGGAGGTGGAGGGGAGAAGGGAGAGAGTCTAGGACCTCTCTCTTGGGGCAGGTGGTGCCCACCCACCACAGGCCTGCTGCCTCCCTAACAGGGTCAAGCTATTACTGTTGCCCTGCAGTGACCACACTCTCCAGCGCAGCAAAACACACTGTGGAGATAAGGCCTGGGCCTAAGGAACACACACACACACACGCACACACACAGTCCACCTACAGCTTGACAGGGGGCCTGGAGAACAGATGTCTATCTGCTGCTTTGGGATCATCTCACTAAACACCTTGCATATTATAAACCTCATCAAAACCAAGTAACTAACTAATAATTCAACATCTGCATAATGTGCAGTAAGATACAGTGAGCTAGCCTGTATGAACAGCAGGAAACACCCTCTCAGCTTGGCTCATCTGTCAAGAAACTATTATCATCCAATCCAATAATGTGGATGATTTGATTTACTGCATGATCCCGGCATTAAAAATGAATAACCGCCAGAGAAATTAGGCTAGATTGGATCCTAGCAACCAGTCACTCACATCCCATAATGCTCCAGTCCTGGAAACCTAGGGAACATGTAGGTAGTGGTACAGGTGTTCAACACAAAGCTGCTGACGACAGTGTGCTGGCCTGCACACCTGTGAACTCATCACTGTTGCACTCTCCTAAGTCCCGGCTCATCAATCCTGTCTGAAAGGCTCCCGTCGGCCCTGACTGTCCTGAGGGCCCGGTCCCTCTGGAGCCCTGGGCAGTCACAGAGTGAGCAGGGCTGTTTCCCCTGCTGCTGCTGCCACACACACACACACACACACACACACACACACACACACACACACACACACACACACACACACACACACACACACTTCACACACACAGATGGCCTGTCAATCAGCGCATGTGAGATCAAGCAGAGCTCTGGTAAAACATTGACATCCATTAAGGCTTAGGGGAACTAGGAGGAGAGCAGGAGGAGGAAGAAAATGTGTTTGGGAGGAAAGGAAGAGAGGGGGGGGGGGGGGAGTCGAGGGAGGAGGGGAGAGGAGACAGGCCTGCCAAACCCTGGCCGTGAGCAGACCTGCTAATGATGCACACCAGCCCAACGCTTTAAACATTTATCTCTCCTGCTCCGCAACCCTATACACTCAGAGCTTAGAACAGACCTGCCATGCAGGGATTATCTGACTGCAACCCAAACACACAGCTCCCCTAACACCAGCACACACTTTACCATAACTTTGAAAAAGCACTTAACTCGTTTTCCCAGTCAATGGCATCGATTGAGATATCTGAAAACTGAATGAAAACAGGAATGTCTTGATCCAACTCCAAGACTGACATAACCCCCCTTAGTTCACAGGTAAGACAACGTACCTGTCATGAAGGGTTCGAGCAAAAAAAAAAAAAAAAAAAAAACGTAATCACATTTCTCAATGCAACTGGCGATCAGTCTGGATTCTGCTTGTTTCCTGACGCAGATTGGCCACAGGGGGCGAGCAGAGGGTTTTGGTTGAGTTGCAGTGTGGCCAATTTAAGTACAACCATTCAGATTCTCCTGCAAACACAACATATTGACTTGATGAGGACGTGAAACACATGACAACAGCAACCTTACATCCAGAGCAGACCACGCTTCCCTTCTGTCCTTATTTTGGGAAACAACCTTGGGCGAATGATGCACTAATCAAGTAATTTATGCCTAGAAATGAAACATTGACTTTCAAATGCACCATCGCCTGCAGCCAGGCTTTGAGGCTGATTTGATCCCTCCTCAGATGGGGAGAGATATGGCCCATTCCCCCTGATCACACGCCAGTTGCTGCAATCACACAGCCACAGGAATACACACACACACACATGAACACACACACATAGGAAATCACTGGGGTAGCCTCAACCAAACACACATTCACACCCACACACAACCCCATCCACACGCACATTCTCACAGCATCAAAAACCAACCAAATGACTTGCTCACAATCACCATTTCGGTACTTGATTAGCTAGAATAGTTAAGTAAGGTAATTGACTTTATACACCGTGGTGAGGGCTGCTGGACTGGGCAGAGAGAGAAGGCAGGGTGGGTGGGTGGTCCAGGGCATGCTGAGCATCACAGGAGGAGGGTTGGGGCAGTCTCTGTGAGGGCTGGGGCAGTATGTGAGGGCTGGGGCAGTCTCTGTGAGGTCTGGGGCAGTCTCTGTGAGGGCTGGGGCAGTATGTGAGGGCTGGGGCAGTCTCTGTGAGGGCTGGGGCAGTCTCTGTGAGGGCTGGGGCAGTATGTGAGGGCTGGGGCAGTCTCTGTGAGGTCTGGGGCAGTCTCTGTGAGGGCTGGGGCAGTCTCTGTGAGGGCTGGGGCAGTATGTGAGGGCTGGGGCAGTCTCTGTGAGGGCTGGGGCAGTATCTGTGAGGGCTGGGGCAGTCTGTGAGGGCTGGGGCAGTATGTGAGGGCTGGGCCAGTCTATGTGAGAGCTGGGGCAGTCTCTGTGAGGGCTGGGGCAGTCTCTGTGAGGGCTGGGGCAGTCTCTGTGAGGGCTGGGGCAGTCTGTGAGGGCTGGGGCAGTCTCTGTGAGGGCTGGGGCAGTCTCTGTGAGGGCTGGGGCAGTCTGTGAGGGCTGGGGCAGTCTCTGTGAGGGCTGGGGCAGTCTGTGAGGGCTGGGGCAGTCTCTGTGAGGGCTGGGGCAGTCTCTGTGAGGGCTGGGGCAGTCTCTGTGAGGGCTGGGGCAGTCTCTGTGAGGGCTGGGGCAGTCCACGCAAGGTCACCAAACACACAAGACTTCCCCACATCTCACGACCTCTACGAGGAAGACACTCAGTCATAAGGCCGGGAGACACGGCCCTGACGCTAACAACCACCGCAACGCACCGTCGTTTCTTCTCCATCTCAGTGAGGCAACCGAAGATCGTAGTTACTGTGATTCATTCATATTTAATACTGGTCTCGCTGGGAAGAAAGTGCTGACCAAGGTCACACTGAGAACAGAGCGTATTGCTTTAATTCGTATTAACCCCTGTGTCTGAAAGAAAGGTAACATGGTCATTACATTTTTCATTAAGTCACTTCCTGGGAGCCCCAGATAGTGCACATTAATTAATACCTGTGATGAATGTCCTGCTCACTCTGTTTTGTTGTGCTCTTGCGTTTTAACCAAAATAAACTTGAAGCTGATTCACACAAACTCGCTTGTATGTGCCGTCTCACACACACACCACACACACACACCACACACACACCACACACAAACAGACACACACAGAAGCGAAAAACAAAGCAACAACTGTGCTTGTGGTCGTGACGAAGGTCTCCTCTCTTGCAGGCCTGCAAAGCGCAGTGGAAACGCGTTCAAAAAGAGAGGATGAAATGAGCTTGATGAGGCCTCGCTCTCCAGCGAGCCCACAGACTCAACCCTACCCAGCTTTATCATGCTAGGCCAGCCCACCCCTATCTGCACCACACTAAATCAATTAGCATGTCATTAAGATAGCTTGTTTCGACACAATGCCAAAACTGATGGGACTCTGGTATCTGCACAGACAGAGAGAGAGTAACTCAGAAAGGCTTGTCTCTTTGAGCCAGCGCATGAGAGGATGTTTGTGTGGAAAGGAGAGGACTAAAGAGAGAGATGAATGCGGAGAGGGAAGTAGCTGGTGATTGAAGTTTGTGTTTTTCTTCTCTGTGTTGATAGGTTCAGACTCCGCCAGGAGTTTATCCCTTTCATAATTGTAATAAATAAGTATATAAATAAAATATTAATATTAAGTAATTATTCTATAATTACAATTGGTAAAGCAACACCATCTTTAGACATGACAGGATAGGCTAATCTCCACCCAAAAGGGTAAAAGGCTATCTCTCTGAAGAAACATCTCAATCACTCCATTGAGATAAACATTAAATATAGCATTTCATCACTCAAGATCAAGTTTTATCTTTCAGAGATGTGGAGTGTGATCGTAACATATTTGATTGAGAACAAATGGAGAGTAACAATTTCAAAATATTTTTTTGTTTCTTGGTCCCTTTCTTCCTCCTAATAATTCTACGTTCCACTCTGCTTTCATATTTGGTATGAATCTATTCAGTACATTCTGTACTAAGCTAGAGTCATAGAGATGTATCCAGTGTCATTGGAGTCTTGAACAAATTGTAGAGAATGAATGTGTTTTTCTAAGGTAATAGTGTTTACAACTTCTCCCAGGCCCCAGCTGAGCATCTCAGCATCATTAGACAAACTGTCACTTAGGAGGGGAGGAAAAACAAAAACAACTTCTCTATGACTCTAGAATTACTGCATAAGCCATTCCCTTCAAACTCAAAATTCATAACAATGCTTAGTGTCACTAGCGCCAGATAACTAGGCTTTCTAATCGAAGCGTTCCAAAAGCTCTTCTGTTCTGTCTGCTTGAATTTCAAATTGCAAAACTGTGAAACTTTGCTGTGGATATTGGTTCAGTGTGGATGACTCTCCGTCTACAGTTTACAGACAACATGCTCCAGCAGTATCACTCGACACTGGCCTGCTGTCCCAGTAGTGTCTCTCCATCCCTCCATCCTTCTAATACTGCATCTCTCCATACCTCCATCCTTCTAATACTGCATCTCTCCATACCTCCATCCTTCTAATACTGCATCTCTCCATACCTCCATCCTTCTATACTGCATCTATCCATCCCTCCATCCTTCTATACTGCATCTCTCCATCCATCCCTCCATTCCCAGTGGTTCTACATTCCCAGTGCTTCTTTCATCCCTCCACCCTCCTGTGTGAGGTAGCAGCAGGATGTTGAGTCCTCCTCTCAGCTCCAGAAGCGACGTCCTCTCCCCACCACTCTGCGACCCAGCCCAAAGTTCAAAGAGGCGAGACACCGACATCAAACGCCCAGAGCGAGCTTTGAATGCCGAGCCAGCGGAGCAGACCATCAGAGGCTCCACTGGGCATGCTCAGTCCACATCGGCGTCTCGTTGGCACCCAGCTCCTGTCACACTCTGCAAAAAAACCAAACCGACCCAGCGTGGACACGATGCTCTCGTTCTGTTCTACACAGAAACTCACCTCCACCTGTCATGTGGTCCTCTATAGCGACTGCTTGATGGGAGACAGGATGGCCACAGAAATGCTGGCAACCTTCCTGTTAAGCATGCTGCAACCTGCCACTTTACACCGAATACACTTTCTCTAAAGGTGAGGTAGACAATGTAGCCATGGTAACGCCGTTCATCCATCTTATTCAAATGACAAACGAGTGCCTCCCTGCTGTCACAATATGGCTGTGTGTGCCCGGCTCAGGACAGCGTCCTAAACCAATATTCCCTCGCAGAAGCGTTGAAGCGGTCATACAAAACACATTTATTTCCATTAGTCTTTGACATTTGTCAAGATTGACTGTAATTTTTGGCAGTGCCGCTTCTAAATGGGATTTATAATCGGACTGTCCTAAATGGCAAATGCCAGTGAGGCAAACAGAGGATTCACAGTGAGTAGAGAGTAGGACTGGAGATTGAGGACTGGAGATTGAGGTGGTCTCTCTGTGAAGCACAGGACCTGCGTTTGGGGGAGATCTCTCTGGATACAGGATGAGGGTGTGCCCGCTCATTACAACGCCTGTCTGGCCTCCACCGAGCCCTGACAGGATTGGAAGAAAAAAAAAACATTTGCACCACACTTTCCATCGACAGATGGAGCATGTACAAGCCTGAATTAGACCAAATGAGATGGTAAAATGGGGAATAAAACACAGCAGAGCAGGAGTGAATTGCCCCCCCCCCCCCCCCCCCCCAATTGACGTCTCGAAAGAAAATAGAACATTCTGACAGTCTGTTGTTTGCACACATGTGGTTTCCTTTATTTGTCTCGAGGAAGAAGGGAGAGGATGCTAGACTCTGGTCCGCTGTGATCTAAAGGGTTGTGGCTACACTCCCGTCTCTACGGATTACAGGATCCGCTCTGCCTGACCACTGCTACTGTAGCCTGCTCACTCTCCTACAATAGAACTCCTAACTCACACTGATGCTTTTCAGGGGATATTTCACACGGGCGCAAGAGGCCTTTGTGTGCTCTGTAAGTGCTGCAGGCCAACAGTGTTCTGGCCCGGGAGATAAACTCTCAGCTAATCAATCACTCTCCATCTTCTCGCACAATGTGGCTCGAACTCTCCATCTCCATCCTTTATTGTGTGTGTGTGTGTGTGGTCTGGTGTATGTTTGACTTTAGCATCAGTGGGCAATCAGGGTTTAAATGGAACAGCAGGTTCACTTGCATTTCAACTGCAGCTAATGGTAGAGATGGGATACACACACACAGACACACAACAATACCATGTCTGAAGAATAAAGAATCTGTCTCCAGTACTCTGGCACCCCAGTGAGTTAGATCCAGGGCCATTCCATTGTGTTGTGTGATTCAGCCACAATGGAACAGGATCATCCCGGATGCATGGCCTTATCACAGAGCTGAAATGACTCGTCTCAGAGGAGCACCCCCAGCGCTGCAGCCTCATGGCTGAAAGCAGGAGGTGAACGAGAACAGCAATCTATCTCTTTTGTGTCAGGTCTCATGCATGACAAACTGGGCTTCAGACATTT
The DNA here is from genome assembly GCF_963692335.1 of Osmerus eperlanus. Classification (NCBI taxonomy): domain Eukaryota; kingdom Metazoa; phylum Chordata; class Actinopteri; order Osmeriformes; family Osmeridae; genus Osmerus; species Osmerus eperlanus. The sequence goes on from NC_085023.1 coordinate 20,933,388, forward strand.
CTCTCACTGCCCTTCCTCTGGAGAGAGCAGGGATGTATACAGTATCATCCTACTACTGTTAGAGAGAGCAGGGATGTATACAGTATCATCTATGACTGTTAGAGAGAGCAGGGATGTATACAGTATCATCTATGACTGTTAGAGAGAGCAGGGATGTATACAGTATCATCTACTACTGTTGGAGGGAGCTGGGTTGTATACAGTATCATCTATGACTGTTAGAGAGAGCAGGGATGTATACAGTATCATCCATGACTGTTAGAGAGAGCAAGGATGTATACAGTATCATCTAGATAATAATAATAATAATAGACATACATTTTTAAGATAAATTCCAGTTTAATTCTGACACTTCTTTTTCCGTGAGCTCTACTGTAAGTTACCTGCACTGTAAGTTAGCTCTACTGTAAGTTAGCTGTTGTGTAAGTTAGCTGCACTGTAAGTTAGCCGTGCTGTAAGTTAGCCGTACTGTATGTTAGCCGTACTGTATGTTAGCCGTACTGTAAGTTGCCAGTTCGATTCCCGGTCATGCCAACTGACGTTGTGTCCTTGGGCAAGGCACTTCACCCTACTTGCCTCGGGGGAATGTCCCTGTACTTACTGTAAGTCGCTCTGGATAAGAGCGTCTGCTAAATGACTAAATGTAAATGTAAGTTAGCTTTAGTGTAAGTTAGCTGCACTGTAAGTTAGCTGCACTGTAAGTTAGCTGTACTGTGAGGCCACAACCTAATCAAGATGTGAGGCCACAAGCTCGTCTATGCAGCTTCACCGCTGAGGGCAAGCTAGCCTCCGAGTCACTTATCAATCACACAAGTCCGTAGGCGTGACATGTTGAACCCTAACAAAAGCAGATGTATCCTGCCTCTGGAGGCACTCACAGAACCAATCACAAATCAGTTTAATTCACACACCCACACTAATGCAGATAATCTGTTAGTCACCAGCAAACCCACACTCTGTATTCTCTCAGGAACTAAACAGTCTTTCCATCAAAGCTGTCACTGTGGGTTTAGGAGCACTATGGTAAGAGAGAGAGGGGCTAAGCATGGGCTGAACTGGACGTCATAAGAACTACGAGTCTGTTGGCTGTTTGTCTAGATGGAGCCTAGACTTCAGAACCGTATCCTTCTCTGGCTGGAACAGACGTGGGAAAGACCTCAGCTCTCCAGGGCAGAAGGTACCACTTCATTCTCTCTGATCTTCTAAAAGGAAACACCGCGTTGGTCTAATTACAGTTTAAAAAACATCCCTCCCTGAATCGGAGAAGGGTTAGCCCGTAACTATGAGGCCACGGGAATATGGTCCCATTAAAATGCCCATTACCAGAAACAAGCATGGGTGAACTACATTTTGCTATTTCAGAACACAAGAAAACCAATAAGAAGTATTAAAAGACATCTAAAATAATTTGTTATCTATATCAGAGCCATTATAGCTTGTCTGTAGACTAGCAGTGTTCTAGTGGAATACTAACAATAGTGAAACAACCACTATTGTTCAATAGTGAGCTGTTCACTAAAGCTGAGTAATTCCAGGCAGCCACAAAGCCCATCTCCAACCCAGCAAACACAGGCAGAGCTGACGCGAGCCCTACAGAGCGTGTTAGGGCACATCATCAGGCAACAGGACCGATGCCACAACCACAAGCAATCAACAACCATGGAGCATTCCTCTCTCCTCGCCTCCAGCAGGGTCTCTACGGGACCGCTGGGCTGAAGAGTACAGTAGGTGGATTTATTAAGCCCCTCTATCCATTCTGCCATTATCTATGGTGCTGTAGTCAATAAAGATGACCCCTGAAGGTTATCATCAGTCACTGGCTCGCTGATTGATTGAAGCCTTGACACCCATCCATAGTTGCTCTAAAAATAGCAGGCTTCAACGCCTCTCGAAGATAAGAAAAACTCAATGGGTGAAATTTGGTAAAAAAGACGATGTATTCTACATTTACATTTAGTCATTTAGCAGACACTCTTATCCAGAGCGACTTACAGTAAGTACAGGGGACATTCCCCCCGAGGCAAGTAGGGTGAAGTGCCTTGCCCAAGGACACAACGTCATTTGACACAGCCGGGAATCGAACTGGCAACCTTCAGATTACTAGCCCGATTCCCTAACCGCTCAGCCACCTGACTCCCTGTATAATACTCTTCTATTCTCATGTATAATACTGTCCCTTTGTATGAAGAATGTTTATGCTGAAACATTACACAGAAACACAGACACACACACACACACAGACACATACACACTTTCTCTCCACGTGAGATGTACCGTGTTTGTCTTTATCTGACGCAGTGAAGACTGCGACACATTGGTGAGAACATTAGCACCCCTAAGCAGACAACGAGGAGGTCTGTGACACAGCTGGCTAGGCGGAAGTCAGACGCTGAGCCTGCTTTTCACACATGCAGCAAAAGAATAGGTGTTTTCAGCTAACGTGACTTTCGTTTATCGCAGGAAGAGTACAGAACTGAATCAGATAAAGCTGTGAAGCAGTGGAGTAGTATAGTAGAGATAGTAAAGTATGGTGAATCAAATAACCTCCACATTCTGCTAGCTATTATTTTGAAATGGACATTCAACTTTAACTGGAAAGATGTCCTCTGTCAACCATTCACTTAACTATAAGAGCTTCTTATTTTCTTCCTGATACCCTATGAGTCGTCTCCTTCACTGAAGAGGTTGTTTTCTCCACGCAAATAAAGGCCATTTCTGTCTCCTCATGTGCAGCACTTGAACGATGACCTCACTGATTTCTTGAGCATGTATGAGTGACCATCCAAAGTACTTAATCCTGCCAATTATTAAACAGATTATTTAATTATAATCAAAAACATTTTTTTAACTATTTAATTGTAGATGTTTGTTTTCCTCTCTGCTTGATGGCTCCAAGTACCCCTGCTAACTCTGTCACATTTAGAACTCTGCCGACAATTTAGGTACTGATTAGTTCAGGATCGTTATTTAATTCGGTATGCGCGGTGAACCCAAGTCAAGTGAGGTGAGCAGAAAAGAGAAATACAGCTCTCGAGGCATTGAAGGAAACACTTGGAAGCAGTCGCTCTGGGCTTGGGGTTCGTCCGGGCTACCCAGCGAAGGCCAGACGTTTTGTCGACGGTCCAGCTCAGCTCGAACACCTCGCTAACTTCTCCCACTGGAGACAGCAAGCTGCTCAGAGCCGGTGTCGGTGAGAGAACGCTACGACATCTTCCTACCTGAGAGTTCTCCTTCAGCCAGTTCTTCACGGTGTTCAGGGCAATGTCGGCCGCAGGCTCGTTGGGAAAACCTGGAAGATGAAGATAGAGGCAGACTGGGTTAGGAGGACCAGCGATCCAGAGATCTCTGTGGCTTCTCTGGGCCTGATTAATGGAGTGTGCAGGCCTCCATCACTCAGAGACCCAGGCAGGGTGCCTGAGGAGCTGTTTGGCAGGCGTGTTGCCTAATGTAGTTGAAACTGTAAACAGGTGAAGAGGGGGTGAAATAAACGGAGACTCATCTGCTGACACACTCACCTACACACACACACTCACTCACCTACACACACACTCACTCACCTACACACACACACACTCACTCACCCACACACACACTCACTCACCTACACACACACTCACTCACCTACACACACACACACTCACTCACCCACACACACACTCACTCACCTACACACACACTCACCTACACACACACACTCACTCACCTACACACACACTCACTCACTCACCCACACACACACACACACTCACTCACCCACACACACACACACACACTCACTCACCCACACACACACTCACTCACCCACTCACTCACCCACACACACTCACACACACACACTCACCCACACACACACACACTCACCTACACACACACACACACACACACACACACTCACCTACACACACACACTCACTCACCTACACACACACTCACCTACACACACACACTCACTCACCCACTCACACTCACTCACTCACACACACACACACACACACGCGCAAAGGTGGAGAAGGCAAACAAAACTCAACTGAGGAAGGCAGAGACAGACACCCTGACCTGCTGTACCCATTCACAGCCACTAACAGCTTTATTGTAATTTATTAGGGCTGTTGTGCCATTGTGGTGGGATTTACAGATCCATTTACAGCACATCGTGTGATTATTCACTCCCCTCCCCTCTCCCTGTGTCCACCGCTCGACTACCAAAGACAAACCGTGATGACGTATTGACCAGAGAGGCTAAGGAGCCCTGTGGCTAACTGCCATATTAATCACCACAGCTTGGCCAGCAAAGGAACGCACACTCTGTGTTAACACTGAGTATCGATCGGACACAAATAGATTGTGAGTGGATTAATTTTTAATAAGGCAGAGAATAGCTGTGCTGGATGCTGATTCCATCATCATCTGTGGTGGGAGATAACTTCATCGAGCCAGAAGCTCTGTCTACAGACATCCACAACCAGCTCGCAAGACACCTTATCTATCCAGGCCAGGACTACTGACCCAAGCCAGCGCAAAACTAGCCACAATCAACACCAGCTCTTATTCATCAATTAAGGGGTCAAGTCCATAACAACCATAGGTACAGTTCCTCAGTCCAGATCTCTCTCCTTGTCGAAGGTGCAGACATTATAACCTTTGAAGAAGGATTGGGAATAGAATGATCTAGAACTTTTCTCAAGTTCCTCATTGTTCTTCTTTTCCAGTAAACTGAAACCACAGGCTGTCTGCCTGCACATTACTGGTTCTGAATCACAAATGGGGCTTGACTGCATATAGGACAGCAATTGTATTCCGATGTCTGAGACAGACGTCTCTTATTCTCAACCCCTCCGCCTCTCTCTCTCTCTCTCTCTCTCTCTCTCTCCCTCTCTCCACCCCTCCACCTCTCTCTCTCTCCACCCCTCTGCCTCTCTCAATCTCTCTCTCTCTCTCTCTCTCTCTCTCTCTCTCTCTCTCTCTCTCTCTCTCTCTCTCTCTCTCATCCCTCCACCTCTCTCTCTCTCCACCCCTCTGCCTCTCTCTCTCTCTCTCTCTCTCTCTCTCTCTCTCTCACCCCCTTAACTCTCTCTCTCTGTTTTATTCTCTCTGTGTCTCTCAGCCTCTATATATGCCTCCAGGAGAGGGGGGAGGGATGGAGGGAGGCGGAGGCAGGCTGTGAGCTGAATACCCCCAGGTCTGTGGAGTCTTCCTGGTCAGATGAGAACTGCTGCCCTCCAGAAGGTCTAAAAGATGCATGTTCACACGCAGAGCTTCCATGAGTCATCGTTGCCTCTGGATAATCGTACACATCCGGGTCCAATCAACAGCAGCGGTGATCCGCCCCCCCCACGCTTCCATCCAACACGCAGACACACGCAGACAGATGTGTGACCAGACAGGTAAGCTGACGATGGTACCTGGGGATACAAACAGCTGCTAGTGGGAAGAGCCCCCGACAGGAGGGATGTCAGACGAATAAGCAAATAAACACATAAATAAATAAATATTTAGCGAGGCAGACAGCAACCTCCAGCCAGCCCCAGAGACGGAGGAGACAGGCGGCTCTAACAAACATTAAATCTCCCGTTGAGAACGGGTCTTAATCATAAAAGATAGGCCTGCACTCTCCACGAGCAGAGGGCGGATAGCGGCCAGTACATTTAATCTATTTAGCGGGCAGTTTCTACAAATGCAATATCGATTTGAGCATCATACCTATTAATCATAGTAGGACAGAGAGAGCATGCGTGTGGAAAAGAGGCAGAGGGTATAGGAAAGAGATAGAGAAAGAGATAGAGAAAGAGAGACAGAGTACAGCAGGAAGAGTGAGAGAAGGAGAATTGAGGCAGGGGGGTGGAGGAGGAGGGAGGGGTGGCGTCACCCAGGCTTCACTAAGCCTGCCAGCTCTGCTCCACCAGACAGCCCGCTCCAAGGTCAACGGCTGCAGTCAGAGGGCATCGCCAGCTTTCTCTGATCATTCGTCTCCCTCCTAGTCTGACCCACTCTCCTCCTCTACTTCCCAGAATGTTTTCATGCTCCAAAACAGACACAATACTCTTCTTTTCTCTGCCTCACACCCTCCCACCCATCCACCCTCCCTCTCTCCCCCCTTTCTTTCTCTCTCTCTCTCTCTTGCCACTTACGGACAATTTTGGAAGGATTGACAAGCCTAAGTTTCTTCAAGCTTCAGCACACAAGCCTCCACACCTCATCAAAAGTTCAGTCGGTCTGACGGACCTTCTTTCCCCCCTTATCTTTCCATGTTGTGCCACCTCTCTCTGGTGCCTCAGATGTCTCTCCCTCTGCTGGTCTCATTCCTCCTGTTCTAATGTTGGAGGGGTTCAGAGGAACCTAATCTGT